>NC_081780.1:3544711-3661590 GCF_963082965.1 Carassius carassius
TGGCCTGGGGTGGAGTCAAATTCCCGGCCTGATTTACTATACCCATTCCGCCACTGGTTAACACTGTTGGTTATTTCACATTATCGGTTATTACCTGTTATATCGGTATGTTAATTCAAACATGATAAAACATTAAACTTTTAGAACCACTCATTGGACATTTAATTTCCAAACTGCCCTGATACCAAGCATAAAAATCAATTGCCACAATCACTATTAACAGTTTCTGAGGAAATTGGCTTATACCGCCATACACTGGGGATTTCACTTTGAAATTGCTGCATAACATACAACGAGCAACATAATATTATCTTACTAGCTCATTTTTTCCAGTGAGCTTGGTTTGCAAAAGAGCTGATTCCCCTCAAAAATGGTCATTCTTATGGTTAAGGGGTTTGTTTAAATCACTAGCTCTATGTCTGAGCAATAGTGAAACAAATAGTCAATGTTAAATATTGAAATATGAAACATTTCAGGATGAAATGAGAATTTTAATATGAGAGAGAAACGAGTGTGTGTGAAGCAGCATGTACAGTATAATGCTTTAAGTGATTGTTGGCCTGTAGTTGGGAAAAATATCAGAGCCATATTTGCGGGTGGAACGCTCACACTCCACTACGTGGAGATGCCGCAGCTATAAATGGAAGATCAGGTCTTTAAGGCAGAAAAACCTTGAGAGAATGAGAGATGGACTCCCTCCACAGCGACCAACACAAAATCTGCACAATTACCAAGGGGAACAATAAGCAGAATGGAAAAAATAAAATCATGCACAATATCTAATAGTAAATGCACACATAAAGTGTGGTGCATGTGCTGAAATTTATCAGGCATGGATGTTGCAAATCTATGTAACTTTCTGTGAGCCAAGTTTACCTGTGGGACTGCATAAAAGTTGCAGAGTAATGCTTCATTTAACAAACATGGATAAGTAATAACTGGGTATATAAAGAGACATAAGGCGTATTCAAGTGCAATTTTGTTTTTTAATATAGTTGATTCAAGTGCTCTTTATGTGATTTATTTAGCTCCTTCTGTGAGCAGGGAGCTAAAACAATGCAGAAGGTATGTGCATGCCATTCTTAGAGAGTCAGCCTGTTCACAGCACAACTAACAGAAGCACAAGTCGATTATTTTACAAATGCACATGCCAAAGCAAAAATTATGGTTTTGTATTACATCTTTAAAGATTACATTTAAAACTAGACATCATTTATTTAATGAAAACAGACAGTGGCCTATTTTCATAATCTGAGAGTTTCACAGCCCATGATTGACAGCAAAGAATAAAGAGTGTCTCAAACTTTAATTATGTCAATGGCAGACAACTAGTTATAATAAAAATATTTTACTTATTTTTGTCTTGTTTTCTATTACAAATAAACAAAATACATTTACTTGAAAGAAAATGACTTCAGATATTAAGTATGATCTCTGAAAAAGAAAATAAGTTTGTCAAAAAGATTTGTCACAATTTTACTACAAGGAGGAGCGAGGAACATGGGGAATACGCAGCAAGCGGTCTTTAATCCAAAAAACACGGGGTATACGGAGCAGACAGGAACACATGTAGCACAAGACATTCACATTCAATACCAAACATGGGAGAATGGCACAGGTAAGATTAGGTTAGGGCAGATAACAATGGGCAGACAGGTGAGGATGAACTAATAATGAAACACCTGGAAACTATGAACACGCAGGAACACTAGGTCACAGGGCACATGGGGAGAAAAACCACGACACAGACAGTCCAGAATCCTGACCTATCACCCCCCTCCCGGATGGTGCATCCTCGCATGGGGGAGAGGGGGTATGGGTGGGAACTAAGGAGGAAGTTCAGAAGGACGATGGACACGCAGGAGGGGGCCGGTGTTCTGTCGATTTGTCCTACGCTGTCAGATTTTCCTACCCCCCCAACAGTGGGTAGTACAATTCGACAACGAAAAATGCTATTGTAAAGTTATGGTTTATTAACGTCTACACCTACCACAACCCTAAACCTACCCTTAAAGTACTGCAAATACAGTAATTATATGTTATATTCGTGGTTGTAGGGATACATCTACAGGAAACTAACAATAACTATTATTTTCTACCAATTAGATTGTGTTTTTATCAAAGTCTACACCTACCCCAACCCTAAACCTACCCTTACAGTAGTGCAGAAACATTAAATATCGTTGTTTAGCATGAGAAAAAAAAGGACGAGATATTGATGTGTGCATGCGCAGTAAACCCGGGTAGGAAAATCTGACGGGTAGGATAAAATGTCAGCACACCAGCAGACAGAGTCCATGGAGGCGTTAAATGAGGGAGAAGCCAGGGAGGAGACTGAAGGGACTTGGAGCAGGAGGGCCCTGCTGGGCCCAGGTGACAGTCATAATGTCGACCCACGGTGGAGCCAATGGAGGGAGGAGCCATGGAGTGGCCGCCATCTCCAGGGGGGCGAGCAATGGTGGCAGAGCAGTTGGTGGAGTAGCCCGGTGCAGAGACCCGATGTACCAGGGAGGATCTGGAGTTCCTAGGAGGAGCTGATGGTGCCGACAACCGACGTAAAGGTATGGATCTGGGAGTCAACGGTGGTGCCCGAGCAACAGAGGACTGAGGTGGAGCTGAGAGGATGTAGGAGCCTGATGGAGTTGGAGGGTTGAGGCGAGGCTGGAGGTGGTGGTGCAGGATGGTCGATGCCCGGCCACAGTGGAGAGGAGGGAGCTAGGAGCCATGGTGGAGCCAATGAGTCAATGGGCCAATGCGGAGACCAGGCCTCGGAGGCTGGAGGTGGAGTCAAGGGAAACTCCAGCCATAGCGACACTGGCAGTCCTGCGAAGCTCACACCGCATAGACGGTGAGCTAAGGGCAAGCAGAGGGGCTGCCAGATGACAGCGAAGGAGGCAAGAGTGGGTGGGAGGGTGGTTATTGGTGAGCCTCCAGGCATTCAGGGCTAAACTCTGGATCAAGAGCCCCCTATAGGCTGAACACAGGAACATGATTACAGTATGGAGGAGCGGACACTTGAGGGCACTTTCTTGGAGCGGGCACAGGAGGGGCTTTATGGACAGGATTCGAGTGCTGGAGCCCTCTCCCCTTCATTTTGCCACTTTCGTCGTGCCATACACTTCACCCTCGGGCACAGTGCAGGGGTGGAGCTTCCACGGCTCTCTCCCTCGTGGCAGGCTCTGTAGCCAGCTCTCACACCTGGACTGATGTCACGACCTCCGGCTCCGCTGCGATCCTCAGCTCTAATCGCTCTCTGGCGATGGCTTATCGGTCACTGCAGGCTCTGGCTCTCCGTCAGTAGTGGTCTCGGGATGATGCTCTGTGCAGCAGGGAGATGGTGGGCTGGGCTCTGGGTCTGGAGTGGCACCGGCGAGATCCCCCTCGGGACATACGGTGACCGGGGATCTGTGTCTTGCCAGTGTCCACTCCACAAATGCAGCGAATTCTGCTCGAAGGGTCATCTTCAGCATGCAGCATGCAGGGTTAAGGTTCGCGTCATAGAATGAGCAAGTGTGTCGTCAGGGTAGGTGGTGAGATGGGAAACAGCCAGAAACAGTCTGGTATGACTGTTAAGACTGGTAAAAGCGCTATATAAAAGGTATAAAACCCTGCTCCAGCAGGTGGAGGATGTATACAGGGCAGGCGAGGGGATCCATAAGGGAAACCACAGGAGGACAAAAAAAAAGATAGAGCGAAAAAAAGAAACAAAAACAGAGGGGAAACACAAAATGTAAACTGCTGTCAGTCTGGTATTCTGTCATGATTGTACTACACTGAGGAACAAATAAAAGGGTGAACACACAGTCTAGAACTTAAATATGGCAGATAACAAGGGGCAGACAGGTGAGGAGGATGAACTAATAATACTAATGAAACACACCTGGAAACACTGAACAATCAAACACTAGATCACAGAGCACATGGGGAGCAAAACACAGCACAGACAGTCCAGAATCCTGACATTTTGGAGTAAAAGAAAGAAACTTTTTTTTCAGGAATTTTTCTTGTTTCCTATTACAAATATCTAAAGATTCTTAAATCAAGATACATTCATGTGAAATTGAGTAAATGCTTTAAACAAGAAAAAACGATTAGTGGTTTAAGAAAAATAATCATGTTGTCTCTCGCTTTTTTTTTCTTACTGTACCAACAGACATTTTACTTCTTTTAAGCACGTTACATTTTAATGTAATTTTTTTTTTTTTTTAGAAAACATAATATCTAATATTAATATCTAGTAGACCAAACAGTCATTTTACTTATGTAAATGTATCTTAATTTCAAAATGTTTATATATTTGTGTAATGAAAAATAAATTAAAAATATTTTGTTCATACAGCTTATACCAACTAAAATGCCTTAAATTCACTTGTAGTTGTAGTACTGTATATGCTTTGATCGTCTTCTGCTGCAGTTTGACAGTAGCCTCAGTGACATCTACAAACATTTCCTCTCTCCTTCCCCCTATTTCTGTTCCTCTCTGTTACTCTTTCACCCTCTTCTCTCTCAGAGCATTTGGTATGACATATGAGATCAGGCCACTTTTACCCGACATACACACATGCACACACACACACACACACACACACACAGAAAGACTCTGTGATGGTCTGCCAGAGGTTATAACTCACCTCCGTGTTGTTTGGTCATCCCACGTGCTCCCAGCCAAACCCCCGGCAGTGGTGGTCGGGCCATCCGGACCCCAGAGGAGGGGGATGAGGCCCATGGAGAGGCCTCTCATAGCAAGCATGACTGAAGCATCTGCAGGGTCACGTTACAGCCAGGAACTCTCGGCCCCCTGCATAGCCCTGTCATTTTTCCATCTCTGAGGCCCACAGTGATGACATTGTCCCTAAGCACCACACACAAAAGGGTCACAGGTCTGTAAGGTGAGAGGATGCTAATAAAGGGATATTGCAAATGAAAGAGAAAGTTTTTCATAGAGAGAGCGCTTCTTTTGTGTGTCAGAGTGAGCGACAGCAGGTGCAAGTAACACACACACACTCACTCACTGACTCACTGACTCACTCACTCACTCACTCACTCACTCACTTGAATTGTAAACAATTAAATTTTGTGGGGTTGCATTGCTTGCAGGATAAACATCTTCACAATGTTGCATTTAGATTGCATTTAGATTGCTTTAAACATAGAAACAGAAACAAGAGACAATGAGAAGTTGATTTGTAGAAGTTTTTGAAAGAAGTCTATTATGGTCACCAAGACTGCATTTAATTGATCACAAAATACTGTAAAGATTTAAATATTGTAAAATATTATTACTATTTAAAATAACTGCTTTCTGTTTGAATACATTTTAAATTGTAATTTGTTGCTGTAATTTAAAGTTGAATTTTCAGCATCATTACTCCAGTCTTCAGAGTCACGTGATCTTTCAGAAATCCTTCTAATTTGCTGCTTTGCTGCTCATTCAATAGGTAAAAAATAAAAGCAAATAAATTCGATGCAGCCACAATAAAACTTAGTGTAAACATTTTAATAAGTTTTGTTTAGGCTTTAAAAATAAAAACATGTTTTCAAAAATGCTTATCCGGTCTGTTCTGTCCTTGGAAAAACAATGCTATTCTAATAATATATTTCAACATAGCCACACAATGCAGCATATGATGCACAATAGCAAAATAAACAGGCTTATCATCTTTAAAAAGGGAGGAGAAAATGCTTACCATATCTTTGTAATTGATGTCAAAGGTTGTGCATCTAATCAAACTCATTGTTTGTGCACAATGTCACTTTAGTAGAAGTTAGTCAAATTAGCCAGATGTTATCCTGGGCAGATGTTATTCCTCAAAGAAAATGAGTAAAACTACACAAAGTAGAAGAAAATCCAAAAATAATATTAAATATGGATTCAGTTGCAGCAGGAATAAAAATGTCCTGGCCACAATGTGTTTAGTGCAGCATATTATTGGCATAAAATAAACAACACTTAAAGAAGCAAACCAAAAACTCTGAAGATAAGCCTGCATAAAGTATGTTGAGCTTTTCCAAAAGAAAGTAATGAAATCTGAACACATTACAACAACAATATTAATAATTGCAATTGCAATTATGTTTCAAGGACATGTTTGTTTACATTTGCATTGCAATTTTTTTTTATTAATGTCCAATATAAAATCTTGTTCCTGAAGAAGAAGAATTTTTTTTTAGCTATTTAGGAATAACTGCTGTAAGATGCATTTTGGCAATGACCATAAAAAAAAAAATTAATAAAAAAAATTGTGAACGTGACAATAAATTTTTTTCATCTTAAGGTGAAAATGTTACATCATTTTCACAACATAAAACCCATAAGTGTGCTTGCTGGGAAGTGTGTGATAAAGAGCGAGACAGAAACAGACTCAGTAAAAGAGTGCCGGTGAAGTGCTGAGGTCAGGTCGGTATATGGGTCACATACTTTGAGTTGATTTATTACAAAGTTGCTGTTCTGCTTTGATTCTGTTCATGCAAAGGTGAAGCAAACATCTTTATAGTGCACCTTTCTCTCTCTGGTGTGTGCATGTGTGTTTACACAGATAAGGACAAATTGTGTCTAGAAGTTAATTTTTCATCCATCAATTTTGATCTATTTTTAATGTGCTACATGATTATAGCAACAAAGCAAAGGCTAATGAGATCTGTGTGCGTTCAGCCAAGTGTGTCTCCACTTGGAAGGAATCAGATACTCTGCACTCTCGGCACAGCTGATCGCATACCGGTCCGTTTCAAAGTGTCCAGATACAACCTGAACCCTGGCCCACCACCAAAAACTCTTCATAACCTTTATAAACATACATGCACACCCACAGATGCAGATTAAGGCCTGTCAGTCAGACCTCCAGCCACCGGGGCACAAATGTTTGTACTTGCGGTATGACTCCAGAGACATGCACACAATGTGTCTGACTGGCTGATCTTTCTCTTCGTTTCTACACACACTGGTCAGTTTCAGTTGAGACATTTGATATTTTGAGATGTGGTGTCCATGGTTTAACAGACATAACTGACATAACCTCAAAATTGGGTCATTCCCTGTGAACTCAACCAGAGGTCACAGGATCAAATTCTGTTTTTTTCAAAAAAAAAATTCGGAAGAAAGACATAGTGATGAAAGCCAAATATCAAATGTCATGGATGAATATTTACTGAGTAATCCGCTATTTTGTAGAGGGGGGGGGGGGGGGGGGGGGGTCAAAATGGAAATTTTCACCTGAGATTCAGAGCCAAAAATTCCAAAAGAAAAGTTTATTAAGAAATAGATTCTAAAATCATATTGTGATATCTTTATTATTTCTTGAGTTATAGGGATGCAAACTCAGACAGGTATGTTCAATGCAGTTGTTTTGACAGAACCAAGCAAGATACATCTCTAGTTTCAACATTTGCATCATATTTTTTTTTTAATTGACCCAATTTTTGGGTCAATTTTGGGATGTTTTTATCAGCTGTTTGGACTGTTTGATGAAGAAACTAACACATCTACATCTTGGAATGCCCCAGGGTGAGTAAACCTTCAGCAAGTTATCATTTTTGGGCGAATTATTCCTTTAAAATAACTTTTTAAAATATGTTTTGAAATAGAAAGATTCTAAGGATGTTAAAGGTTCTTCATGCTACTGTAATAAAGAACATTTACATTCAAGCGTGTAACCATCCCTGCAATACAAAAAAAAAAAAAAAAGGGTACCATAAAGTCTTCTGAAGTCATTCAATAATTTTGTGACAGAAATAGCCAGATCACAGTCATGATTAACTGAAGATCTTGCCTTCCACCCAGCTTTGAAATCCACATTTTCAAACCTGATGTGATTCAAGCAATATGAGGGTGAGTAAATAATGACAAAAAGTTCATTTTGGGGTGAATACTCCCTTCAAGTAATTTCCTTCCTGCACTTTTTACTCGCTGTCAAATATCAATCATTAATCAAACTCATTAATTCATGAAAACATGTAGCAAATAGTATTGAAAAGCCAATTTGGGGCCAAAAGTAAACTACAGTGTTATTCTAGTATCATTGAGATTGTATTGTAGTTGTTTTTAATATTTTGAAAGTTTTAATTTTTATATTTTCCATTTTCGTTTTCATTTTCATTTTAGCTAAAGTTTCAATAATTTTGTCAAATATATATATATATGCATACATACATACATTTCAACCTCAACCTTAGTCCATAAAATATGGCTAAGTAGGTACACAAACACATAAACTACAAAGATTCTTTTATGAGGCATCACACTGTATATGGTGTGTTGTAAACATTCATACAGCTCTGTGCAGAAGTGTTGTGTTTGTCTGATTTCACTGAGTATAGATTAACATTCAACACACTTTATTTCAGCTGGCCATTCACTAAACACATCAACACATTTCCCTCTGCATGTGGCTGAACAAAAAAGTGTATTGCAGATGGTCTCTGAAAAGTGATTTGTGCGACCACCCAAGCACAGATGCCTCTCTGTGTTTCACCTGTGACTTCAGCCTGGGAAGCAGTTGTGTCACTTCAGATAAACTCTGATGAGCTGTACCGCTCAGTGTTGATTTCATGGAAACACCAGAGCTGTTATGATGTTTAGTACCCATAAAAATCTGAATCACCTCGAAGCTTATTCAAAGCTTAATATTCCTGATGCTGATACAAAACGGCTGGCTACTTCGATCCGGGAAAACATGTCATGACAGACTCTGGCTTGCTCATTTGGTAAAAAAAAAGCAAAAAGAAATCGATTTGACAAAATTGAAAGCTGATTAAAGGCTAATATATGTAATTAATCAAATATTACAAGCAATGTAATACAAATTACTGAAGGATTAGTGAGGAAAAGTCCAATTTCACCCCAAAATCAAGAGAAATAAAATTACTCTTAGCATTGTGATTTTTAACTCTGAGTGACTCCTATAATTCTCTTTACTAAAATGCAATAAAAATGTTTTAATTTAATTTAAAGTTTACATAATTTATACATCATGATATAAAATTTATTATTATACTATATTATTAATTTTATAATTTTTTCCAATTCAGTTTTATTTTCTTGTAGATCATACTGCAAAAATCAGTTGTATGTTGGTTTTAAAAGCACACCACCTTGTGTGCAGGTGAAATTTTTTTTATACCTCAACTGGAGTCAAAAATAAACATAGATTCTTCCAAAAGAAAAAAGAAAAGAAAAGAAAAAACAAAGAACTTCTAATGACTTGAATATGGTTCTTATAATAACCAAAAAACAGATGTACACAAATAAACACACACACATGACGAGAGCACTTTATTTACCATTGAGGCGCTTTCAATCATTTTTAATGTGGGAACACCCAAACACAGAAACACTGAGATCAGCTCAGCCCTCGAAAGAGACACTAATCACATGTCACTGATTTTAACAGCCTGGAATGAAGGACTCGATAGAATATGTGTGGAATGCCTTAAACTGGTCTCATAGCAACATAACAGACCAATCACTCACTGACATCACACATCACACACACGAGACAGAAATGAGACAATATGCCAGACAACAGCATCTGCTAAAGAGTGCTGTCAGCACACACACGATATTACACACTGTCACTCAGAGACAATGAACTCAGGCCTAAAACTGATTCAAAAACGGACGGAACTCTTTCTTCCTTTTTTCTCTATTTTTACCCTCTAAATAGTTCATAATGAGTCACAATCAAGGTTTTTCAAACTGTGCTTAAGATCTTTCAAACCAATAAACCAATACTAAACTTTCTCAGTGCTTCTCTTATTAAATACACAGACTTTCAAATACTTTTAGTTTCAGCATCTAAGAGGAAAAAGTAAACTGTGGCTGCCCAGCAGGAGACCCAACAGGTTCTCTTGAAGAACATAATGTTAGCTAAGTAGACAAGGTTTACAAATGCACAGAGTGAAATCTGGAAAACTGACTGCCCAGGATGAACTGACTCAAAGTATGAAAGTGTGGAACAAGATAACCCAGGGCTTCATGACTCTACGCTTACAATTTCAAGTGTGGAAAGCCCAGCAAAGACTTGAATCTACACTTTAAACTCACAGAGATTCAACAAGTATAAAGACAGACAGACGAGAGCCTAGAGAAACCCTGAGTGTTTATTTCAGTGCAAATGAGAGAATTTGTCTCTGTGTGTTTGTGTGTGTGGACAACTGTGTGTTTAGTCTTGCAGATGTTGATTGAGTGTGCGCTGGTTGTTTATACCATTTCCAAAATGTGTGATCTAAGAAAAACTGCTTGTTTATCTTTGGTGTAAGAAAGACGTGGAAGGAGAGAGAGGTTCAGAGGACAAGATGCAGGGAAAATAAGCATGACTTAACTCAGAGAGAGGATCAGTCTTGGGCTTCACTCCACACATTGGAGTCATTTCACAGATATGTTCCATGCCTACTTACATCGCATTTGACCAAAATTCCCTCTCTTGTCCTCTAAAAAGCATGACATCAGCTAAATGCATAACAATTATCTTCTTAAACGAAATTGGGAAGTTGGAGGAGAAAAACTAACCCACTTTCAAAACCCACTGCTTGAAACCCGGGTTTAAAAGACGTTTATCCAGGGTAAAGTGTGGATTGAAAAACCTTACGGTCTGAACGTGACTCATTGTTTGACTCATTCTATGATTCATTTATGTAGGCATTTATATTTTTTTGCAGTGGTTTATCCCCCAGAAGTGCTTTTTAGTGTGGTATTTAAACTGGATTCTAAATGGGCTCTGAAAAATGTACTGTTAATAAATAAAATAAATAATAAAAAATTTGCATTGGTTTTAAAATAGCAAAATGTATTCTGTTATTTAATTTCGGTTAAGGAATAATTTTTTGTAAAAAAAAAAATCTGAATCAATTTAATAAAACACATTAATAATCTAAACAATTACTAACTAACTAATAATTGTAAAATGAATTCTAAAATAGCTGCAAATCACTTTTTAAACAATATGACTGACTAGACAGCTCTAAGCTGTGTAGATTTTGGCATTAGTTTAGATGTTTTTTTTAGGGGGTTGTGAAAAATACACTTATAAAATCACTTGGCTCTAAGACAGTAAATGCAAATCTAGTCTGACAGATCTGGCACTTGCAAAAAAAACATAATTACACAGGGCTGATAGTAGCTGATTATATTGAACGCTATAGCTGACAAAGCCTGAGAAATGTACTATCATCATTACAGTCTTCAATTTAAATATCTGTGATATTTTGGGCGCCGTCAGTGGTGTTGTTGTTTTTGTTTTTGCCTCAAGCTGCACAACAAAAAATTAGTTTTCTACTATTGCTCAAATGTGGCTCTACTTCAAGAAATGAATCATGTTACAAATTCTTGTAAAAAACCACTTTGATTCCTGTTTGATTGTGGGAAACTGTTGTTTGTTTTTTTATACTATGTAATAGTGTTTTGTTAGAAGGATCAAAGCTCATTTCTCACGGAAGGGATCCAAGTTCAAATTCAATACGTCATCATGCCTTTCTACAAACCTTAAATAATCTTTAAGCAAACTTAAGTGAATTAGACACAGGCTGTCAGAAAACAATCCAAAACATGTGCATTTGACTCTGAACTATAAAGCATTTGTCTCTAAAGTGAACGTTTAATCCCCAAAACTTTCCATCAGAAAGGCTGATGAGGAAATCTCAAACTGATAATTTAATCACTCCCGCTCTTCAAATCAGTTTGCTAGAAGGCATTTCCTTTCTCTGAAAACGATGCCAAGAAAATGTCAAATAAAGCCGCATGTTTTATGGGATTGATGACTTAATGGAGGTTAGGTAGTATGTGTGAGTGAGCACGCACCTAATCTGATGCTCACACACACACACACACACACACACACACACAAACACACACACACACACACACAGGTGTGAGACGTGGACAGATGAGTAATGATGCCATTGGAAGGTTGTATGTTCCTGACAGAGTGCACGTCTCTACTGTAGGGTGTGGACTGCCTCTGATTTTTAAAGACGCAGACCTTGGTCACGCCACACTGCTGGAAACCAGGGTAAATTCCAGTTTGTTTTCAGTGACTTGACAATTACACAGCATGGGACCAATTTATGACTGCTTGCTTAACAATAAAATCAATCTCAAGAACTGTAAGACATCCCAGTGTATATCTCAAACCAAATTCTCGACCTATTCTCAGTCATTTGTGCCTGGTAGATGCATTTATGCACATTTATGCATTCGGCAGATGTGTGTATCCAAAATAAGTGGTTTTGCAAAGTAACTGCAAAATTATTTCAACCCCGCCACAGTAAGTTTAGAGTTCATATCATTTGAACTGACAGCTGATCAGTTATGGAAGAACAGCACACTTTTTATATGGCAGTCAAGTGCAATTAAATTCAAATTGTATTTTTTATTAAAGTTCTCTTCATCAGTAGATACACTTTCTACATTATTTCATGGTTCAATGTTTTAGGGCAAAGCACTGACAGTTAGCTAGCAAAACTAGACACACTACACATAATTTAATCACAATTGCACAGATTTTTCCTGTAAAAGAGTTGAATCAGCTTGAAAAGGCCAATATAAGGGCATTTATTCCTCACAAAATGTAAGAAATGTCTTTTGGACCATGTAATGCCAGAAACAGCACAAGAAGGCTGAATAGAAACTTGAGGCAAAAAGTAATTGTGCATAGGCTATTCTCAGGAAGTAATTTTAATTTCAGTTAAAGCAAGATTTAAGTGTAATTTGATTCTAATTAAAGCCCCAAAATTAACAATAATTAGGAGTTTATTGACACAAAAGTCATAGTTAATGGTTTGTTAATAGTGAGAATTTGACTTAAAATAAAGTGTGATCAAGTGTTCCATAAATAATTATGTTTAGAAGAAGTTAAAGACCAGATAACTTCAAACAAAGGTTCTGTTAACATTACCATGTTACTATTTACAAACAGTTATTAAGAGTTTATTGAGGCAAAACTCTTGTTTGTAGTTAGTTAATAGTAATAATCAGATCTTAAAATAACGTGTGATGGATACATCTGATTTTAAAAATGTATTAGCTTATGAAATTCATTAATAAATGTTGTAGAAATACTATCCGTTCTTATTTCATGTTAACAAATGAAACCTTATTGTGAAGTGTTCACAATAACATGAATAATAAGTGCAATATCATTGTACATTATATCAGTAACAAGTCATGGGGACATGGTTACCTTTACTGAAAACGAACCTCCTCCTTTCTGACTGGATGAAAAGCATTAAAGAAAAAAAAATCTGACTTAAACCTGCAGCCTCCCGGTTCATGCTATTTAACTCTAAGTTAAATCGAAGGGGTAAAGTTCACTGGTAGATCCAACTAAAATGACAGTTTACTCGGGGAGACGTGAACCTGCCACCCCAAAATTCCTCCTCTAATCACATCTTAAGTCACTTACAACATTCTTGGGGTATTTAAGCGGCCGAGGGGCCTGTGCAGGTGGGGGCAGGGCAGGGCAGGGCGGCAAGAGGATTATTTTATATTTCATAGGTAGTGTAAAGCTGCTGCTCTTAAGTGCTTCACGTGGTTATATTATGTCAAACATATCGGCTAATCTAGTATGAGCAGAGCGCCGCTCAGGTTAAAATCAGCTGTTTCAAAACAAACACTGCAAACTGTTCCACAAACCGCTCTTAAACCTAAGCCTCATTAACACTGATCCACTGATGGCTGCCGTTCTGATGATCACATGGACCTCTCAGCTCAGGTTTAGCGAGACAGATGGGAAATTTCTGTAATGGTAATGGTTAGTTGAACATTTGTATGTTTTTTATAGAGTTTAACAAACCAAAACATTCCTACATAATGTTCTCCGAGACTGAACTGAACCATGTGGAGGACACATTCTGCACAAAAATATGGTTTTAAAGTGGAATCTGTAAGTGATGCAGCTCTAGGCAACATCTAAAACAACTAATAAAATAATGAAGTATTGTTAACGGTGGTATGCATTTATTGACGTAAGTGTAATATACAAAGTTGTTGTGAAATGTAGTAATTATTATGGGAGCACAAGCAATTCTGTTCCTGCCAAAATGGAATGAACTTGTTTCTCAAATACACTCATTAAATTTCAGTGTGAAAGGCTTTCCATTGTATATAGTGTCATCTGAATGTAAAGGAACCTTGAGAAACACCTGCAGCTCAGAATGAACTTCAAGCCAGTGACTTTGAACAATGTCATTGAAAAGTGTTGAACCAGACAACAGGAAGAAGAAGAAATTGAGAAATGGGATGTGGCCAATGCAATATGGAGACCACAGGGACATGCAGAATCATCATGCATCCATGTTTTTGGGACCAGTTTGAACTGAAAGGACAGAGATGCTGATCCTTTTCATTAGGTTCGGTGTGACTGGACTACAAGAAATAAGGTCAAATATGCTCCTGAATGGCCATGCTTCTGGATTCATGAGTTACTCAAGAATATAGCCTACTTTTGAAATCTGTAATAAATAGCTGACTGAACTTAGCTGAACTTAAACACTGGATTCTATATTGCAATGAATAAATACTAACCAGATAAACAGCTGTGCAATGTGTTTTCATTAAATCGTAACACATCAAGAGTTTTCAAACAACATTTTTATAGAAAAAAGGCAATATCATTTGAAAATAAATATGCTGTACTACATTACACAGACACAAAAAAAGTTGTTAATATTTAACATATTTACATAGAGTAAATAAATAATGTAAAACTCCAATCAGATCAGACCACATCTGAGCAACTGTTTCAGCTTGTTAGATCTTATTATAGCAGAAGTAAATGGTGACGTGGGTTTGGCCTATATTTACATTTGGCTGCTATATTTGTTATTCAATTTAACTGTGACACTGACTCGTACTCACACATGCACACACACAAACATATGCACACGAAATCACATTTACACGGTTTGTTTGTTAGAGATCACACAGCACACACACATCTGCAGCAAGGCGGCAAAGTCAAGGCAGTTGGCAACACGACTCACTGATCAGTATTAGGAATGTTTCTCTGTTCATCTACAGAAAATAAAACAGTACGAAAAGCTTCTTTTTTTTAAAACTCCAGACAGACATGAAGGTTTGCAGACAATAAAGGGTGAGAAGATCCATTTTAAGATAACACTGCACATAAATAGGTCAAATTAAATACAAAGAGATAGAATATATTGAAAATATTCTAAAAAAATATAAATTACTGAATTGCTTAGGGGAATAGATTTGGACTTAAATTCAAAATCACAAAATCGTCATCTTAAATCCCCAGTAGTGTGGAAGCATGAAATCTAATCACACAATCTACACAAAGTGGTTTCCAAACATGTCAAAGAATGAATATCCCTTTAAGGAGTGAATGTGACCAAAATCCTCTTGTGTTTGCCTCGACAAGGTCAGAGCAAACATTTAGTACAGCGGCCGGCGGGTTTCCACGGCGTGACATTCCAGCGACAGAATCAGTTTAGCCTTCTGTCAAAACTCCAATCATTTGTCCGTCTCTAAAACACACGCATTGTTCTCAGTGTTCACGTGCTGGGAGGAATGATTCCACAGCGTGTGCTGGACGCCGACGCATCGTTGCAGTCCTTTAGATTCACATGAAAAACTGCACAGCAGACCCAAATCCAGTGATGTGTCTCAGTGAGTGATTTCGAGTACGACTTTACGCACGCCAGCCGAGATCAGAAACGTTTACACAGGGCTTTTTCGAAGAACATTTAGCAGCAATTCAAATCCTGTGTTTTCAGTCTCTCGCTTCGCTTTACACACACACATGAAAATCATGAACAAATACAGAGAGAACATTTCATTGACTGTTAAGCCCCCACCTCCCCCGAACCTCTTCACTTCATTTGCTCAGTATCTCCGGGACGGAATAATGATAGCAAAGTTCAAAGTGCTGTGAATTACTGTGAAATAATCCTTCATGTCAGAGTCCGTTCTCAAGTTCAGTTGGGTTCACCTCCTTGGTTTGTCACATCTGGGAAAGTGGAAAAATCTTTCATGAACATCTCAATTATTTACTCTAGACAGGAAAATTTTACCTTTCTAAAAGGTGATCTTTTATAGTTTCGGAAGAGATGCGCCAATGTGTTGAACTGTAGTCAGACTTAAACATCTCAATTTCTCACGAAATTTTATCTTTCCACTCTTTTCCAATTAAATTTAGGAAAAATAAAACAAAGCTGTCATTTAAAGAAGTGACAGCTGTTTGTATGGAAAATGCAGCATGAACATTCTACCAAACATCTCCAAGAATGTCATAAAGGTAAATAATGTCGAGAATACTGATTGAATTATTGCTTTAAATGAAAGAGCAACACATAGGGATATACATGACAATACAAAAACAGGAAGGCTAGTCTTGTTCTAACATGTGTAGGTTCACAAGAAAGTGTAGATTCACAAACACACCTGCAGGTTCTTTCATTGAGTTCTAGTTGTCTAGACCTGCAGTCGGCTTCAGAGTATTTACAGGAGCACTGACACGTCTCGGGGTCTTGAACAAACAACCTTCTTCTCCTTTCAGAGCATGTAGAACAGCAAGGCTCACACTGACTACTGAAAAGAGACAGAATGAGAGAAAAGGAAAAGGATTGGGGGAGATTACAGCTGACACAGTCATGGCAAATATTATTAAACACTTTCACTCAAACATACACACACACACACAGGCACTCGGTAAGTCAAGCAGTACGTTTCTGGAGCCGCCCTCGTCTGGTACAATGGTTTTGCCCCTTCTGAGGGTCCGAAGGGAATTTGTAGAGGGTGAATAGCTGAAGTTAGGCAGGATGTGGCCATGCACCTGCAAGCTCAGATGATGCAAGAAAATAATGACAGCAACAATAATCTGTTTCAGAAAAGCACACTGGAATAAAAGTCAGAGAGAGAGAGCAGTGCATGAAAATCCAGTGTTTCTGTTTATTGCTTTAAGAAGTGTTGGATCAGGATCATCAGGACACATTTACAGTACAAAACACTGGACTCCAAGAGGAAGATTCACACATATTTGAGCCAACTGACCTTATCTGAAGCCAATATTTGTCTGAGGACAGGCTTATCAAAGCCACAAAGTCTGAATGTTTTTATACCCTGAATGGTTTTATGACCCATTTTCATTGAGAGCAAGAGAATTGTGTCAATGATGTTTTTAGCATTAATTCAGTGCACTGTAAGATTTTGCAACCGAAATTGAAATCCAAATCTTCTCCGAGAATGTTAAAAAATTCAGAGTGAATAGTTGTGGTGCAAAAATAACTACTTTCATGCTCTAAGTCCAAACAAGCCTCAAATCTAATAGATTTTTTAAAAAATATGTAAACTCAAACCCCAGCCCTCAGGAAAATACTGACCTCAAAAGCATCAGTCCCACAGGAGCAGATTGTCCCATGTATGCATTTCTTCGTCCTTTCATTCTCATTGAAACATTTAATTTCCCAATTGCTGGGAGAAGCACCATAGTAAACAGGGTGTTTGACTTTTGTAATGCTGCGCGGCAGAGCACACGCAGCATGACAAGACCAAACTCACAGCAATGAATTAAAAAGACATCTCACACAATCCTTCTCATATTTCAGAGAGGACACAAGTGATGCGAGAATGACAGTAAGTCCTCATACAATCGTGAGAACAAAAAAACATTCCAAAAACAGGAAGCAGCACAAAAAAGTCTGTGATTCCGACACAAATATTGTAATAGATTAGTACCATCGACTGAAAGCATGCTGTGTGGATCGGGTGAGTTTGTATGTCGGCTACCTCCTCACTGCCCACCTCCTCCAATCATAGAGCTTGATTTATTGAGTCCTGTGGTACAACCTATAGAGCACAACTGTAGGGTTCCAGAAATAGAAATCCCATTCATTTTCTCAGACCTATGAGCTCAGAGAGCTGTTAAGCAATGCTGCCTTTTCATTTCTGAATTCCCATAAAGTGCCACACTACTCACAAGCAAGATTCTCTGAAAACCAACCTCGGAAATTAAAACAGGTCTCCTTTCAAAGGTTGCTTCGACTATTTCCATACAACACTGCTAATGATGAAATCCAAGGAGTTCCTATACTCGCAATCAATGTATATATAAGATTTTTCTACGATAAACATCTAATATAAGATGAACTGTCTCTGTATAATTTATTTTACGCTTGTATTCAATGACTTGTCAGACTTGTTAGTTTATTGTGGCTATTGTTTGGATTGCATCATTCGCAACGCTTCATGGGATGAATAGTTCATTTTCTCATAAAAGACTACTTTTCTGCAAATACTTGCGTTGTCCGAATCAAAAGTTGTAGTCCTGTGATTTATCTCGGTTCGGTTGTAGGCTTAGAAATCTTAAGTAGTCTTAAGTTTTTGAAATGGTAAGGAGAATGAATGGGAATATATTTCTGGTTGAAAGAGCGGGTGGTTGCGCTCTACTTGTTTTTACAAAAAACTATTTGGCCAAACTTATTAACGTTAATTTTATTAGCATGTGCATTAGCATTAATGAGTCAAGCTCTAAGAAAGCAGAGAGTGGGCATGTGGTTTCGTTGGATGGTCAGTTTTAATTAAGTGGCGGAAGAGCTGATGGATTAATGGCAATTAACAACATCCGACAGGAATGTACTGATTAAAGGAGGCATAAAATCTCCTCCCAAATTAATTTGACAACCAAGAGTGCCACACTCAGGTGCAGGTGAGAAGAGGCGAACGCAGAGGTGACATACAAATCCCCCTTTTTTTCACGATTTTTCTTTCTCTTTCGCTTTTGGCCTTTGCCCTTCCGGGGTTTTCTGGAAAGAGAACATGACAAACAAAGAAGAACATAGAAAAAAATAATCTGAATCGGAGTGGTTGCAAAAGATCATCCAGCACAGTCAGACTGCAGTGAACGCAGTGTTAAAATGATCCAGATGGACACATCAGCAAACATGTCTCTTCTTATTCTTGTATAAGTGCCTGACACCACAGCAAACTCCGTGAGACGTGAATTAGAAATTAAAACCCAGCCAGACTCTGGGGAAATTCGCCAATTCTTCAAATTCTCTCACACGAAGACGTTTCAATAAATAAACAAGGCATTAAATCTTCAAAAGCTTCAGTGATGTTTGTACTAGGATTCCAAAACAGAGACAAACTGATTCAATTTGCGCCCAAAGCTCAACATCCACTAGCGAGTTTTAACTCTCGCATATTAGAGACTTTATTTTAAGGTGTCCTTGTTACATGTACTTACTACTGTAATAACAATAAATTATGCATAATTACATGCAAGTAACCCTAAGCCAAACCCTAACCCTAACCATATACTGTATTACTCAGTACTTAAATGTATAACTACACTGTAATAAAGACACCTTAAAATAAAGTTTAGCCGAGACTTATGGAAACTGCAAAAGCTGTTTCATTATAATGATCAATCAGCAAATCAACTTGCAGTATTGGCGACATACATGTCCATTTATCTTTCAGATAGCCGAGGATCCTGGCATATCACGTCAGACACGTCAGGCAGCAAGAATGTGAACTTTCCCCTATCTCACAATCACAGAACAAACTGATGTGCCGCGATCCGTATATGGTTATCTGCATTTGTGGCTGACCAATATGGGTTTTTCAATGCGTGCTGAAAATAAATGGATTGATAATAGATCCTATATAGTCCTATATAGATGCAATTGATACTTAAAACATTTACTAATTTAGGCGTCTCTTACAACCGTTACGTAGTTGGAGCTCTTTAAACAGAACATCAGGTCTGTAAGGTTGACACATGTACCAACGATTACATTCACTGTTTTCTGAGGTCAGATTCAATCATGTTATGAGGCAGTTGTCATTGAACACGCTGAGGAACAGCCTCTGTGCCAAAGGGCCACTTGTTTACCAGAAGCAGAAAGCATTTAAACTTTTTAACCCCCTAGTGATAACCTCTGACCCGTAACACATCAGCCACAAGATCAACACCCTCTGCAATAGTGACAACTTCAGTAAACTTTCAAACACTTCGGCCCGGATTCTCTGGCGAGAGGGCGTCATCAGAGAGGGGGTTGACTGACCGCTGCCATATATCTGAGGAGTGGAAACGGCCTCGTAAACAAACGCACAAAACGCTGTCTTATCGCCGGACGTAAAGACACTTCAGAGATGACAAATCCCTCTCTTACCTCAGTGAACCTCGGATCATAAAGCAAAGCTTAGAGATGAATGTGGGGCGAGGGCATTGAACTATAGGGCGAAACTCACACACCTGTTCACACATATCTTTACATACCTGAGGGACTGAATTTACACCTAAGAAGCCAGCGTGCAATGACATGAAGACATCAAACAGGGAGTGAGATCAAATAGTGGTGTAAGGGTCAGAGTGTATCTCAGTTCATCTGTAGAAAAAGTTAACTTCCATAATGAACTTAAAGTATACTAAAAATTATTCTTTGGTACTTCTTAAGATCAACTAAGTGTTCTCAACTGTGCACCACTTGTAGTACACTTGCAGCCAAAAGTTATTACAAACACTCAATGGTGATTGATGGTGACTTTTAAGTAAAAGTGTTATATTACTTGTCATATGTAGCTTGAAGTTCATAAGAATTTTAATGATAGTAAAAATACTATCATACTAGTGTATGAAAGATAGGATCAAGTGTACTACAAGTGGTTTTACCGTAAGTAGTACTAAAGAATAATTTTTTAGCATAATTAGTGCGCGAAAATAGAGCACTTGAAGTACATTATGGAAGTGCACTTTGAACCTGGGATGGCTGCATTAACAAAAGCAGTAGTTCTGGTCCTTTGCTAGGGCTGGGCAATATAAAAAAAATATGTATATCTGTATATAATTTATAATATAATAATAATAGTTATAACCAGAACTGTAAGTCAGAACTGTAAGATATAAAGTGAATAATTGTTTTTATTTAATGGCAGAAACAAGTGTGACTTTTCGCAATTGCAAGGTTGTATCGCGCAATTCAGACATTTCATATCTCATAAACTCGCCGTTCTTAGAAAAAGTCTCAATTATGAGATAAGAAATGTCTGATATATAATATATCACAATTCTGAATTTGTTTCTGAAATAGTAAAGTTGCGAGAAAGAAACTGTGAGATAAAAGTTTGCAATTACCTTTATCTCTGTGGCGTGACAAAGCTTCCATATATTTGCTCTATAAAGACTTTCATAAAGTGCTTTTTTCAATTCAGGAGAAAACCTTCTCTAACTAAACAGCTATTGTAGATGCTAAAAAAAAAGTAAATACTGTATGTACTTTAAAATAAACATGTTTATATATATATATATATATATATATATATAAGGATTATATATCAAAGCACTGAATGCATTTATTGAATTTATTTAGTGATAAACAAATGTTCAAATCAGAGCTGAACTGTTTCATTGAAATAAATATCTTTGAAAAGATCTTAATTAAGTAATCTTAATTAAATAAGTCTTAATGTTCTTAAACTTGGAAACACAAAATGAGTTTCCAGATCTTCTTTAGAAAACATAGTTAAATGTTAAAGTTAAATAAAAAATATATTCTAAATTCATATTGCCACCAAAAAAATATAATGTATACCTTCGATATATCAGCCAGTCCTAGTTTTTGCGTAGCTTTAGTTTGACAATTGTGCCACTAATGATTTTCGAGATCTGAATCACCTGTTCGCTTTTTTCAACAACAATAAAGAGCTCCACTGTTCTCTCACCATCAGATTTTATGGCTTTATGTAACATGAAAAGCATGGAGATGAGAGGAACGGATCAGAAAGAAAAGAAAAACAGGAAGGAATACACCTTACTGGTGATAAGGGTGACTGAGATAAAGAGATTGGGAAATGAGATTGAATGCATGAATGATGGGAGGAGAAATGACAAGATAGAGCGAGAGCTGAAGCATGCACACACATACAACATCCCCACACTAGAACAACAGCACTTACTTTTCTTTTTTCTCCGGAATATCTTTTTTCACCCTGTGAAAGAGCAGCAAAAAAGCACAAGTGAACATGTTTTGTTTGTGTGCACACAACAAGCACACTTATAATTAGACCTGCACACATATAAAAGAGTACAGAAGCAGACAAACGCACAGCTAGAAATACAATTATAGAGCAGAAAATAATAAAAGACAAAAGAAAGTGGGTGAGTTTTATAAAATTATCCCCAAGGGCTTTTCTTTGAGGACAATCTCAGTAAAAAGTCTTATTTCTAAAACACTTATTTCTAAATAAAAATAAAGAAAATAAATTCTAAAAATGGAATGGGGTAAGAACAGGGTTTGTCCGTGGTAATTATGGTATAATAAGCTATAAAAAAATGTCTCTTCGCATGTATGCGTGTTAAAATGAGGCTTCTTACCGGCACTGGCATTCACTGTGCTCTGCAAAACTCATGAAAAAGTCACCCTGATGACGGAGCGGTTTCACTCTTTTAATCTACAGAAGAAAAAAAGCAATAAAAAATTAAAACAGACAAACAGGCAAGCTGCATTCAATACTACCTACAAATTGGCTACTCTTATTCAGTAGAAGCCCTGTTGGCTTTGAGTGTGGGAGACAAAGTAGAGGAGTGTAGGGTTTCCAAAAAGCAGACTTAACAAGATTCGGATGGATAGCGGAAGAAATAAAATAGAGAGAAAAAGGGAGCAACAGTCTGAAAGTTAGGGGTCTCTGACCTCCAAGGTAATGTTGTATGTGACGGTAGGGGTACATTCCATCATCTCATCATTACAGCAGCCAGCACAGCGGGTGAGAACCACACAGGACGGTATGAAGATGTGCTCGGTGTCATCAGGGTATTCCTGTTGAATTTCCACCAGCACTTCTCGAGGACGGCAGAGAGACTTGTTATAGACTTCCATGAATGGCACCACTGCAAGTTCAAACAAAAAGGGGAAATAAGTTGTCTTTTTTGCCAAAAAATCCAGGCCAAGTAGGACCACTGGGAGCGAGATGGTCTTTGCTCTTCTTCAAGGCCAACACTGTTTGGAAATCTGGTAGCCCTTCTAAGAATTTGTGACTGAGATGGGTGTCCATATGAACCATGTACATTCCTTGTGTTGCACTCTGTCTGCCTAAAAAAGCAACACCGAAAAGCACATTAAAGTAACCTGTGTATATGTTCTGTACAGTTGCGTGTCTGTTTTTTGGCACGAGGAAGAAAAAGAGTAAATTTTAATAAATGTTGTCTATTTCTCTGGGTTAGGATTGAGCAATGAGACATTTGGCAATGCATGCTGACTCCAAATTATCCCTTGGAGGTTTGCATGTTGAGAAGAATTACAAACCACACTGGCTTGTGAGATTCTAATAAATACTACAAATTTATCCGAAACTATGTGGAGACAGTTTGATTAAAGGCACAGCAGTGCTTTCCTTCACCCGTCCAGTAGAAGGCGCTATACTCAGTGAATCTGTATGTGTCCAGTTTCTGGATGACACCACTGAGTGCCAGGTCCAGAAGAAACTCACCGTCATATGTGCTTCTGCCTTCCTCCCAGGGTATGTAGGCACTCTGTGGTAAAAAAAAAAAAATGAAGAAGCTTATAGTTAAACACTCTTCAGTTATACCTATTCATAGCCAATTGTTAATCAAATGAGTCCCAACGGATTTGACAAGTTATTAACCATTGCATTACCACAGGTTTAGGATGATTACCTAATTACCTAATTTCATTTCAAAACCAAAGTTCATCATAAAACTTCTTAATGTTAGCTATCACAAAGAATTACTCTTTTTTTATTGGCTTGTGTATATAGTTAAACAATACATTATATAAAAATATAATGTAGCTCAAGTAAACCTATCAACAACTCAAGTCTGAAACTCAGACTCAAGTAAACTCAGGTAAAGATAAAAAAAAAACTGACATGCAAGCAATTCACTTGAAACATGACTTTGACTCCTGATGAGAGACTAAAGATAACAGATAAAAAGATGTCAAGCATGAAAACAACATGAAAGACAAATGGGGCTTTCTGTGAATTTCTTTTAAATATATTAAATTAATTAATTTGCAGCATGGTTCCTAACACTAACCTGTAGAATACAGAAAACCGTTCATAAAAAAGTCTGAACTTGATTTGGACTCTACATTAGAGACCTATGAGCATTTCACTTTCTGATATTTCGCAAAAGCTCCATGGAGAGACCATGTGCATTTGTCAATGAAGCTTTTTTTTTTTTTTTACTCTCCTGTCTGAGCCTTTTACTCACTTTAACAGACCGGCTCAACTAAAAATTGGTTTTAGATCATTTTTGTTTCTGAATAGCTGACAATCATGATATCCAATTGCTGTAAATACAAACTTCTCATCAAACTGCCTTATGAACACTGTTATTTGTATTTATGCATGTCCTTGAAAAGAAAGTTTCAAATTTCGTCAAGAACAAATTTGTTTGGTTAGAATTCCCTGAAGGCTGGCAGAAATTGTAACTTCAATGACTGATATCTCATATTGTGATCTCCAGAAGCCGGGTGTGTTGGTACCCGGTCACTGGAGCTGCGCCTTTAAAGCGTAATAATATCAATAATGTGGTTATGATAAGGCCTTCACCAAAACTGACCACAAACTTCTGAACAGTTGAATGGACTCTGATTGTGAATACAGTGAATTCCTGTCTACAGGGTTAAATGGCTCACTGTGGGGTGGTCCGATCTGCTTGTTCAAGTGATTGAATAGCTTGGATCAGTGACCTCGCACGGGGACACACAAGGACGTCAAAAAAGTGGCGCAGACGCATTACATTAGAAATAACATTATTTAGAATTGAACCAATAGGCCTACGTCGGGTTCGTTTACTATACATGCACAAGCGTATAAAACTTACCTTTACAGCTGAAAAATACAGAAGCGTCACAAGAAATAACTGGAGCACGCGAACGGCAAAGTTCATGATTGAATTTATAAGGCGAATAAATCTTTTTAAAACCCTATCCGATGATAGGCGGACTTTAGCAAACGCATTGGAAAAGGTCTCAGAAAGCAAGTTAGACATGAGTAAAGGCTTCTTCCAAGGGGTCCGACCTATAGGGGCAACAAGGATCCCATGTTGGTCCCAAAACACGCATGCAGACACCTGAGAGAGACAGAGAGATTGAGATCCACGGCAAGTGTGTTATAGCGTCTCTCAGCTGTTGCCGATTATTTTCCGAATATCCAGAAATATGAGAATCCAGGACGCAGGTCCTGTCACATTGTTGAGAAGTAAATCAAATTTTTCTTCCAAGGCTTTTACAATCCACATTACAAAAGTAATCCCATGCTTAGCTTGCCGCCAGTTTCCAAGTGCGATGCGTTCATTGAGAATGGATGAGAAACTTGCCGACTCTGTATATTATTAGTGTGACACCAGAGAGAACACAAAGGCGCTGAGAAGAGAATGCAAAACCCAAGCGCACTTGGAGTCCCCACGAATGAAGGTTGCTTTAATTCCGCTTCCTGTTTTATTTGTCGTCTTGATTCTCATGTTCTCGCTCTTGCCGTTATGAATGATCACGGCCGCCGCAGTCACTCGGTTTTAACGAACAGCTACTGCTGGCGGTCAGCTCAGCGAATGAAACGCACGCCATAAGACGAGTCACCGTGATGGGCGTGGCCACACTGTCAGCGTGGACTTCAGCGTTGAGTCGATGCGCAGATTTCACTCAAATGATAACTGAAAGAGAGTCTCGGGCATCAGTTATGTTTAGGTGCTTGAATATAAAATTGTTATTATGGCTAGTATTTAGTCACTTGAGCCAACAGCTATATTCCTGTCATTGCAAGTTTGCATTTTGATTGGTAAGTCCCGGCATTCATTTGTCAGATACTTTTGAGTAATGACTGTTGTCCATGGCGACGCTATATTAAATGACCAGCTCTGCTTATGTTCTAATAAAAACATTCAAATTCAAGATCTACTTCAATTTTTTTTGACAAATAGATATATAGGCTAAAGCTAGACAATGTATAGTGAACCATCATTACAGGATGACTGTACATTATCTTTTATATATTTATTTGTACGCTTAACAGTTATGTCCAAAAGTCAGAGACTACCACTGAGAGGAAAAAAAGAAGAAAAAAAGCCTTGCCTTTTTGTAAAATGCTAGATTGAAATATGGCATAATCTTTATATAAATGCATATAAGTTTATATGAATTAACCATAATAAGTAATACCCGCGGCATAATGCTGGGTTGGAGCTACGTGCAGAAGCATAGCGGTTTACATTAGGCTATGTGCGTAATCCCAGTTTGAATGTCATCCCATCACATGACGGCAGCACTGACGCCTTTGGGACTACTCGGTCATCTGCAAGGTTGCGTGGAAAACTGAAAGAGTGCTAGGTATTGAGTGCGTGATCACATGTGTAAGTGTGTGTGTGTGTGTGTGAGTGTGTGTGTGTGTCCATCACCACGTACAGGTGTGTGGGTGCGCACGCATGCCGAGTCGCTCCTATCGCGCGCTGGACATGTGAGCCGCGGTCAGTCCGGTACTCCACACCACTGACGGAGATTTACAAGACGAAATAGGTATTTTATCAAAACGAGCTGTTTTATATTCATATTACGGATTAAGGGATAGGCCTAGTATATGTTTAGTACTTAAATATTTATTTTATTTTTTTGTGCATCAATAGGGTAAGGTTTTTTTTTTTAGCATGTGGCTATTTCACACGTATGCATTATGAATCGAGTTAATTCTTGATAGATTTTCATGGATAAGTGCTTTCGAATAAAAAGACCTTGTCATTGCATGAATTCCCTATAAAAGCATCTAATATGCTTATCTCTCTCTTATATATATATATATATATATATATATATATATATATATATATATATATATATATATATATATACTTAATCATTTGGTTTACTGTAAGTTGCATTGGCGCCATCTGCCTGTCACTACATGTAAGTGGCTTGTCCACTTGCCATGTCCACTCAATTCAAGCAATTTTTGGCTTGTTTTAATTAATAGTCTCTTATAAATGTGGAAATTTATGAGTTTTCATTTTTGGGGTTTATAAGTCGCATGTTTGATTGCTTTAGGCTTATACTAAAATAAATCAGATCAATAAAGATCAAGCAATTCCCTTTAAATCATAAACCACACATCCACGGAATCACAAACAACTGTAGAAGGCTTGTTTTTGTGAAGAAAGTCATTTATTTTAAGGGATTTTTTGTCAGACTAGGTTGCTTGTTTTTCTGCAAATATCTGGCAACGTTGGACTCTGCTCCCATATCACTGATCATGCAGCGTAAGCCACTTGGAGTAAGATTACTAAAATAATTTATGATGTGAAATACATAAGATAGACAGCCTGATTGCATAACCTAGTGGTAGTCACCAATTAGCAAGTAAAGCACCATTGCTCGCTCTCACCACACACTCAGACAAACACGCACCTCAGTAAGGGCTGTTTAGACTGAGTGCAAGAGGAAACCTTGAGTGCAAGGTTTTGAATGAGTGGGAGGAAGTTTCAGAGAAAGAAAGAGGTTTATACACTCAAATAAAAAAGAAAAGAGTTATGTAAAGACAGAAAAAGCAAGATGAGAGCTGAGTTAAAAAGCGAGATGTTGATGTAGGAGGTAATGAGAAGAGACATTTGTTTTTTGTTAGTGTGGTTCGTGCGTCAGATTTTAATTGAAAAATAACAGACAGATATAAGCTACACTGCCACCTGTCAGATATACTGCATTCTCAGCATAAAACTAATGAAGTTTACACTCCTGTTCTAGAAAGCTTCAGTACACAAAGACTGACCCACAGATGGGAAGCCTCCAAAAAATGACCCACTATCGTTCAATAGAGCGCAAAAATGACCACACACTTTTTCAGCGGCCTCGGGTTTAAAATATTTTCCCGTTCATTTTTTACACAGGCATTAAAATGTAAAAAAAAAAAAAAGATTAAATGTGCAATGCTTTACATATAGTTTGTATTAAGTTTGATCCATTATTCTATTGAGAAAATGAGGGGCAATTTTATTTTCAAAACCGTTTCCTAGTTCTGTCTAGTGTTCATCTCTTGTTCAGTCTCTTACACTTCACTATCACTCACTCAGGTATGGGCGAGTCCTGTATCCATACACCACACTCCCTACCACACACACACACACACACACACACACACACACACACACACACACACACACACACACACACACACTTACTCACTCACTCACTCACTCACACAGGTTTCTGTCAGAGGGGAATGAAATGGCTCACAGCCAGGCCCAGATTAGACTCTACCCTAGACGCCAGAAATGAGCTTCCAGTAAAAGCACAGCTCAGATATCCAGGGAGGGAAATTTCTGCCATGTTTCTCAGAAAATAGTCCATAGCCGTCAGGAGGAAGTTGTCGATTCAAACACGATTTTGGAGGTTGTAAGTGAATGCTAAGAAAATGTGAACCTTCGATTAAGTCTACTTTAAACTAATCTAAACTGGTCAACATTAAAAATAATTTTCCAGGTTAAATTTCAGTTCAGCTCTGTTGACAGCGTGCGTCTGTTGTATGCTTGCTCCAAACATTCATTGTAAGCCAACAACTGTCAAAAGACTTGAAATGATTTTCTGTGGTATAAGGTACTGAAGCTGTTGGCAAAGCTTAACTATCATTTAACTTGTAATATTCTCTTAAAAAAGCATTCGGAAGTGTTGAAACCTGGATCATCATGAAACCTGGGAATGTGGTTACATCATTCCTAGAGGTGACATATTAACCTCATTTTTAATAAATGCCTTTTCCCAGTATGATTAGTCACTCACCTTGCAAGTGCCAACCCAAATAGATCATATTTGGACGATTTGAACATGTTCATGTACAACAAAATGAGCTTAACACACCCAGCACTAATCCAGCAGGAAGCTGAGGCTGCGGAAGAGACAAATATATTGTCAGATATAAATGTATTAATGCTGGTTTGTTGGTTTATATAAACAACTTAATTTAAAGGAGCTTTACACTTTTTCTTTTTATAAGAATAATACAGGGTAAACATCATCCTCAAAGACCTTTGTCTCACATGATACCATATTCCGTGCACATCCATCATCAATGTTTGCTGTTTCAGCTAAGATAGTAAGAAAAACAAAAATGGTTTAATTTGATAGGAGAAAAGATGGGCGAAAAACACGGAAGTAAGTGATCTACAACATTAGTAAAAGCCAACTATGTGAGAAAAGTTTGTAGACAAACTTGAAGTTTGCTTGAGAAAGCCTAGGCAGAAAGTATGAAGAACTTTTAACAGTTTAAAGTTTGAAGGTTTTAGGTTTTAAATAATTTCAAGTTTTAGTTCAAAGGTTTTCAAAGCTAGACGGTTCAATGCATAGAACATAGATTTATTAACAAGAACGAAAAAACCCCGCTAAAATCAGCTAAAGCCATCTGATTTAGTAAAAGGAAAAACAAATAAACAGTTTAAAACCAGCTGAACCCTGCTGATTTAGCAAAAAATTAAATAAATAAATAAATAATAATAAAACCAGCCTAAGACGGTTGTCTAGTCTTAGTTGTTTTAAGCTGAAAGTAACTGGTTTAAACTTGGCCAAAACCACTTGAAAAACCAGCAAAACCAGGAGACCAGCTAAAGCAGTCACCAGCTTAGGCTGGTTTTAGCTGTTGATGTTTTTTTCTGTAGGGAGTTGTTAAGACATATCTTAAATACACCAAATCTCATTGCATAAAATTTTTCTCCCCCTCAGTAAAAGTGTAAAGGATTTTTGGTGGTTTTGATAGTCTGGTTTTCGAAAACTGTTAGCCGGATCAGTAAAAAAAAATTAAAGATTAAGATTAGCGACTAACTTATGAACAGTCTTAAGGGCTGACCTCTAGGAGGAGATACTGACTTTCTCAAACCAACTTAATAATAATAATAATGATTATATATATATATATATATATATATATATATATATATTACAGGGAAACTTGCATTGCACCTTCTTGCACAAATGGTGCTAGTGTGGAAGTATAAACATATACATGCGCATTAATGTGTGACTGTTTACATGCATGTGAACAGCAAACTGCTTAGTGCAGGTGTTTGTTCTAAACTAAATACACTTTTTCTGTGCAATTGCAATCTGAAAATACAGGGCAGTGCCACAAAATTAGAATGCTGAGTGGACTAGTTTTCTCTGCTGTTGAAGAGCTCAAACTTAAAACACATACCTTGTATTTTCAAGACGTCTGTGATACTTCTACAAGTGACATCTTTTTGGGGTTCTCCTTGACGGATTTGTCATATCAAATGTTTCTCTAGCAAATTGTTATTTTATAAGAAATTAGACTGACTTAAGCCTTGTGGGAATTTATGCAAGTGAAAAACACACCTGCATTGAAACTCTTTTGACTTGTACAAACCACATAGCAACACACTAAAAAACATCTCAACCACCAGCAACGTCCCATCATCATGTGGGCGACTTTTGCATGGACGTGAACCACTCACATGTTCTCCAGATAATGGAAAAATGCAGGCGTTAACATTTAACTTGAAATACGGATATGCAAAACATGTTTCTGCATGTAACCCTTTGTATTTGATAGTTGCGTTGTCACAAATGTCTGATCTCCCTTTAGGTGGCCCAAACAAGTAACAGCAGTCATTTTGTCATTGAAGAGACTTGTGAGGAGTATTCTAGACCAACAGAGAAACCCCCGGCATGTCAGCTCTCCTCAGCACTTCTGTATTTGAAAAACCCTGACAGATTCTTGGACAGGACACAAAACAGATGAATTCAGTCATTAAACTTAAACGGCCAATAAATCACTGCCATTTTGATGGCAGAGCGAGTGACCCTCGACCCCTCCAGCTGTGGCAAGTGCGCAGCGGTGGTTTAGCGCACGTCTACCCGACCCGAAGCAACCTTTAAGAGCATAGCCCTATGCTGCACGTACATCAACACATTTCCCAGAAACCTGGTAAAAACTCGCACTCCCCTCATATCTAACAGTAAATATCTTCGAAAAACACTCAGTGTAAAAATGACAAATTGCCCCGGAGTGTTTTCAGCCGTGCAGTTCCTGCAGCGCAACAGATCTGAAATACACAAGATTGGCATCGGGAGGACAACATACTAGAGCTTATTTCGGAAACTTGCAATACTTGAAATACCAATCATGTGTAAACACATGACATATATCTTAGCTCTCTGTATGGCCTAGCATGTCAAAACCAAGTCATATGGCACTTCAAAGGACCTTTATGGATATAATTGTTTGGAAAAAACTGGCAGGGGGCGGCAGTCGGGCCTTGATGTAAACTCTTCAGACTTAAATCACCTTTAACATTACAGATGGCGTTACGCAAGGAAGTTTTCAATCTGTAACTTTAACCGATCTGCTGGATACCTTCAAAGGAGATGAGTACCAATCACTCAAACCTCCAAGCACTATCACTCCATGAGGTTACGTTCTGCAGATGTTTCATTCTAGCTAATGAAATAAAGCTCCATGCGAGTCTTAAAGTGTGCATATGTTTTTCTTGCTGTGTGTGGGATGGGACTACGTGTCTACTGGCAGGTCTTCACTGTGATGAACACTGTGATGTATTTTATGGGAACTCATAAGGTTTTTGTGAAATTATGCAAGTACTTCAATCTCAGCAATTTCCAAAGAACTACCCTGAGAGTCTAGATGTTTAACAGTCAGAGTTTGGTGGTTTGGTGCTCTTAATATTAAATGCTTTTACCAGTAATTGACATTTCCCACATTGAAGATAGTCATTCTTTGTGCATGCACAAGAAAACACACCATTACCAGCAAGCAAATCAAGCACAGACCTGAACTCAAACTCATGACACATTTGAAAGACCGCCTGAAATCTCCTGCTTAAAAGCGGATGCCTTCAATTACAGTGTTGTTCAGACAAGCTTAAATAAACTTATCTCAAGTTCACATGCATTTGAATTGAGAGATAAGAAAAAAAAGTTTGTGTTCCTGTGGCTCAGTGGTAGAGCATTGGGTTAGCATTGCGAAAGGTCATGGGTTTTTCGGTGCCAGAAATGCAGCACCAGAATACATTTCAAACTGCCTTTTGGTGCAGATCAAGGTTGTATCGGTGGACTGTGGCTAAAACCACATTCAAGCCAAGATTTCTGAGTCTTGTTAGTTCTGGCAGACAGACATACCCTATTGTCTTCTGGAAGGTAAAGCTAGTAACCCCTAATTTTTTTGGGGTCATAGCTCGCTGACAGTGTTAGGCCTGAAACTGATCAGCTAAACATGATGCTTCCTAAAATCCTTATTCTTCTGTGCTTGACCGGACGAGAGTGTTACACCTATGACCTTTTGACTTCTGACGTTGTGGTCAAGGTTCCTTGGAGAAATAGTACCAGATAAATAATAGAACATGAGAGTCTTGGGTAACAGTCTGATAGTCTACTTTAGACATTCTACTAACAGTTACTTTGCAACTACATGTCAACTAACAGTCATTAGAGTATTAGTGAACTGTCTGCTTAATATCTTCTAACACTTTATTTTAATGGGTCCAAAACAAACTATGATAAACTTTGCAAGCATATTTCAACTTATTCTACTAACTGTAAACAGAACCTAAAAGTATACTCTGTGAGTTGGTAGACATGTAGTTGCAAATTAATGGGAATTAGTTGACATGTAGTTGCAAAGTTACTTATAGTTAGTGGAATGTCTAAAGAGGACTATCAAAATAAAGTGCAACTGAGTCTTGAGACTATGAATGATGGACAGGCAGATATTAAACAAGTTATAAACTTCAGCAGTATTACTCATAAGATTAAAAAGAAAAGAAAAAATGTCATCCTGACCACAATGACAATTTACCCTGTGGGAAACTGCTTGTCTGGTTACTCCGTCATGTGTCGTGGTCACCATTATACCGGCATTTTTCCAATCTTTGTCATTTTTACACATCAAAGGAAAAATTCAACCAAAACTGGATGTGTACTCATCCCCATGTCTTTCCAAATGTGAATGACAAAGAAGGAAATATTTTGGAGAATGTTGCTCTCTTCCACATATAAAAGTATATAGTTGAGGAGCTGTCAAGCTCCAAAATGGACCAAGCCAAGATCACTTACAAGATTTGGTGTCATTAAATCTGGAATTACACAACTTCATGTCTAATTGATTTAGAAGACATGGCACACTAATTCACCCTTCAGAAATTATTTAACAGGCGGTCTGATCAATCATAATACCAAATCTGCCATTTTTTTTTCAACAAGAGAACCAGACAGGAGAGTAGTTTAACATCAATGGACTTAAACTTGAAAAAGTATGTGTGGTTGAAACGAGATACATTCTGATGTTCATACATGTTTATTTGGTGCTATAACTAATGAAGAGGAAGAGATGATGTGTTCACGTGCCACTTGAACTGAGGCACTACAGTGATCCGTCACAAAATTAAAGAGCCACAAAACAGTATTTATTGTTTGAATTTATTTAAAAATGTGAGACTTCGTTTTATATCTAAAGTAAACTGCTCTATCTTGTCTGTCAGCATGTTGTCAGTTTCCTCTTTACTCCGTGATGTATTTTTCACTGCATGAGAACAAGATGTGTGGTGTGAGAGCGCAATGGCTTGTCAGACTTAGCAACAGTAACAAAGGGGTTGGGTCTTTGCGAGGGGTTAATTGAAGCACTTCTTTATGGTTTTGGCAGTTTCCACATTTATGGTTAAGAGCTGTGTGATCTCCTTTTGTTTTTCACTTAATAAAGAAGGTCATACAGGTTTGTAAAGAAATTGGGTTTAGTAAAAGTTCAAACAGTTTGGATTGGGAAAACAATTCTATTAAAATGCGAGAAGAATGGCTTATGCTCTATAGCAAACAAAGAAAAAAGCTTTCCGTATTTTACAATCCAAGTTTTGGAATTTCTCTTTTTTATTCTGGCACTAAGTCTTTAACATACTTGGCAAGGAAAAGATCATTATTCTTGTAAAAAAAACATACTTTTGTAAAAATCCTACAATGGCATGGTCAAACTGTAGAAAACTTCTGTGATCGCCAAAGCTCTTTAACAGACCCGCAAGTATTTATAAAGCTTTAACATTCAGTTGAAAGGTTAGTGTGTGAGAGAGACTATATTTTATAATGGTTGAAAGTAATGTCTAAGGATGTTTTTCTTTTAATAATCTGTGTGTGTGTGACAAGGGTTGGTTGTTTGAGTGTTTTTGTGGAATTTCTTTGCCTGAAGCTTAAAAGATCAACAAGACATGGACGGTTTGATGGGGAAGGTGGGACTTTGAAGTGTTTTCATGTGTGAAGGTTATTGATTTTATAAACATATATTTGTGTTTTCTTTAAGGGGTGTGTGACACCAAATGCAAAGAGAAAAACGGCCCTTACCTCACAGTGCGTATCACATTTCCGGGGCCAGTTTCCCCTCTCTGTGTGTGTACAATGCAGCGCTCCTGTCCCCGCAGCACCAGAGCAGCAGTGAAAGCGAAGTCCTCCTGGGGCAAATCCTCCGCTATAATGACAGATCTTTTTACGAGGTGAAACTTCGTGCTAGGTGGCCCGTCATCACACTGAAGGGTTTCTCGTCTTTCTCATCTGAGCTCTCACAGACAGAACTCACAAGTCTTTCTGACTCAAACCAGCAAAATTCAAGTTTACTCTTAGTTAGTCTTCCATGGAGGATAGCGTATTTGTTTAATGATTCAAGACTTGAGGAAAGGCATAAAAAGCTGTGAAGTGTAACTTCTCAGACAAACGCTTTTAAAACAAACAGTTTTTTTTTACAAGCAGATCACAGACAAAGACTAGTAGAGGATGAAGAGGCTGTTAAACATAGATGTTTTGTGATGGTCTGGCCTTCCTCTAGAAAAATATTTTTGAAGCAGAATCACCATGAACGCAGAAATCAAGCAGAAGATCAGGGTTAAACCAGTTCTGTGTGTATTAGCGCATACTGGGACGGAGGCCAAAAAAAGCACTCTTACTTTCTCAGTTGCCGTTTTAACAATTACTGTACAGTACTCAGGAATAGTCTGAGAAACACTGCTGTTATGATATCCAGAAACACCATTTCTTCAGTGGTGAATGAAAGATTATGATGAGTTGGTTAATTCCCCCTCCAGCATATATATATATAGTACAGACCAAAAGTTTGGACACACCTTCTCATTCAAATTGTAGATTCACACTGAAGGCATCATTATATGGAATTATATACATAACAAAAAAGTGTGAAACAACTGAAAAAATGTCATATTCTAGGTTCTTCAAAGTAGCCACCTTTTGCTTTGATTACTGCTTTGCACACTCTTGGCATTCTCTTGATGAGATTCAAGAGGTAGTCACCTGAAATGGTCTTCCAACAGTCTTGAAGGAGTTCCCCGAGAGATGCTTAGCACTTGTTGGCCCTTTTGCCTTCTGTCTGCGGTCCAGCTCACCCCTAAACCATCTCGATTGGGTTCAGGTCCGGTGACTGTGGAGGCCAGGTCATCTGGCGCAGCACTCCATCACTCTTCTTCTTGGTCAAATAGCCCTTGATGCCTTCAGTGTGACTCTACAATTTTCATAGTCATGAAAATAAAGAAAACTCTTTGAATGAGAAGGTGTGTCCACACTTTTGGTCTGTACTATATATATATATATATATATATATATATATATATATATATGAGTTTAGCAACTTTCCCTTTGGGATCTGAGCAAAAGATCCATCTTAACCCAAAAATCTCTGTGCTTGGTTTGTATTTCACCATCCGAATAGCCTCTTTATGGTATCTCTCAATTTGTTCTCTACCTTAATATTTTTTCTTTGTCTGTCTCTGTTTCTTCATTAGACATTTTTAAGACAGTGTGTCAAGTTAAAAGAATTACAAATTTTCCATGCAGCACCGCTCATCAATGTCAGTTCTAAAAAAGTGGACCAATCAGATGTCCCTGGAGGCGGGGCAAGTGTTGTGAGCTTTTGTTTACAGTAGCAAGTTGGCATGGCAGCCAACTTATTTTTTATTTGACAGCAACAGGAGGCATTCTGAGCTGCGCTTTTTAAAACCATTCTTCAGCGCTGCATCTCACAGTTTAAATGCTAAGACCCGTTCTGTGTGAACTGCCACTTGTGTTCTAGTGACCCTGAGGCGTCCCAATCCCTTCTGATACCCTTGGAGGGACGTCAGCAACCATCTCACTTACCTCATTATCTGCCACCCTAGTAAAAGAGTGGAACTGAAGAAGTACACACTGCACCTTTGAAAAAAGCAAATGTTCCAGAAATAAAAAATTCTGGTATTATGAATCACACTTATGTCCTTCCAAGAAATCTTTTTACAATCGCTTTGTGTGAGGAACATGCCGAAATTGAAAACGTGCAACGGTAGATTTGACGTCAGTGACACCAAATGCAATAGGCTTTCAGCTTTAGCATTATTCACTATTTCTCTTTTTGTGTTCCAAAAAAGACAAAGGCAATATGGGAATGGTATGACATTAGGGTAAGTAAATGACTGAAATATGCATTTAAGAAAAAGATAGAGACAGAGGTTATGCTCATTGGGATCTCTTTGTTGTATTAGAGATTCAGTTTTGTTGAAGCATTTTATGACAGTTGGATCTAAGTGGACAACTGACCATTCAGGATACCACATTACAGTGCTGGAGACATTCAGGATGTGGAAGCTGTGTGGGAAAAGTCCATGTGGTCAGAAAGGGCTTGAATAATCCACAATACCAACCGCTTGCAGAGTTAAAGTTCAGTGTAGCTCTACAACATGAGGTGATCTGAGTTGCTATTCTTACTGTATTTGGAATGAAAGTGAAATCAAGGCCCTAATTCTTTATGAATCTCTAATGTGCTGTAAACAGACGGTCAGTTGATTTTCTTGGTGATAGTAACTGACCAACAGAAAGAACCAGAGAGATTCTTCAGTGGGAAACCACTCGCTTTTGCAGGATCAGCGGAGAGCTCATCCTGCTTTTGACACTGAAATCAGAGAATCCTCTGGAGCCACTGATCAAGAATCAGATTTCTCTAAAGCTAAAAAGTAAAATTTATCACAAGAATGGATTCTGATTTGATGGAAAATATAACTACAGAGGTTACGCCTCCACAAAAAGACAATCACATGCGGTCTGTGATGGATACGTCTCTTATAGCCCGCTTTTAATCTTTGTTTTGTGGGATGTCCTGGTCTGTGTGTGCGTGCTTGTGTGGGAAGACAAATGAGAATGAGGTGAAAGCTGTCATAGTGAACTTGTAATCAAAGAGAGAGAGCTGGAGAGAGTCCAAGATTGGGAGTCGGATACAGAATACCACAGAACTCTGCATCAATGCTGTCATTTAAGTCATTTCACTTGATTGATTTGATTATTCTCAAATCTAATGCTTCTTTGCCTCCGGCCTTGTCTCATCATTGCTCTTTTTCCAGTCTGTGTGCTTTTCATCTTTCTAGACGATAAAAGAATGTTCTTGAAATAACTTAAGAAATTCATAAAATAAACAGAAAATAGACAATTGTAAACACAACAAGAGTATGAGAATGTTAAATGAATGTGGACGAATAGGTCAGATCATTTGATTTACCAAAGAATTTGACTGGAATTTGACATATTTAAATCTCTGGCTTTGATCACAGGCTTCAGTGTCTTAGCATGGTTGAGTTTTCTTTGGAAATGCTAGAGGAGACACGTGAGAGTCCTCAGGAGAAAAATCAAAGAAGCAGGAGATTTAGGAAAAAGTCTCCATTTAATCTCATCACCGTGAACAACTGACATACGAGGGATTTTATATATCAGACGCTTTAGGCCGCTGCGGGGATCACGGTTGTTAGGCGGTTAGCCAGAGAGGTGAGCCACGACCGCAAACACGCCACCACATGCACACAAACACACAAAAACAAACCTCTATCAACAACCTGCTCTGTATGCTTGAAATAACAGAGCAGTTCGAAATCCACAAACTTCCCTTTAAGGCATATCCTTCATTCAGGTTAGGATCAAAAAAATGGAAAGATACATTTACATGAAGCAAAATGACTTATGATTTTGTCTTGTTTTCTGAAAAGAAAAAAAAAGCTATATATGTCTATATAAATGTAGCTTTTTTTGTCTCAAAACAAGAAAAACATTTGACATTGGGGTAAGAAAAAAATTATTTTTTTGTTTTACCTTTGAATTAAGTTTTTTTTTCTTATTCAATTGTTTTAAGAGCTAAGACCAGACAAGAAGACCTAATATCTTAAGTTCATTTGCTTCTCAAGTAAATGCATCTTGATTTAACAGTGTTCAGATATTTGTACTTGAAAGAAAAGGCAAAAATAAAATTATTTATTTAGAAACAAGTGCAAATCTATGACTGACAAATCAGGCAATGGCAATTGATTTTACATGCATGCATAAAATAACACTGAACTCCAAAATATCAGAATATTCTTAATCTACAGAGACCGATAAAGATGTTTAACCACCGGACACACACTTAAGCATGTACATATTTGTTTAGACAGTGTCTACAGTGTGTTTACGAGAAATCTCCATCCTCCCACGACCACAACTGGAAGTGATTCTGACCACGCGGCCACCGTACTCACACGCCACACCAGTGCTGCTGACACGCCACAGAGATGTGCTGACAAAAATGTTTTCAACGGTAGTCAGTTTACCATACAAATAAAAGACAGAAAGGCTCAACAAGCAATGCTTAAACCACCTCAACCACGTTGATGTTTCAGACCGAAAATGTGTTGTATTCTATGGATAGACAGTGCCAATGTTTGAAATAGAATTAATAGGAAACATTTACTACTGATGACTATTTCTGACTATAAATGGGTGTGCAGAGGAGCTCATATGACCCTGATATAGTAGGATACAGCTGTAGTGTCAGAAATCCTACTAGAAAAACCAACAGTACAGAGACTTTGTAACCCGCATCATTTTAATCACTGTCAGTGTAAACATTTCTCTGTGGGATATGTGTGCTGTGCAGTGTGTGATGAAGAATGTCCTAATGGGTGTCACGGTTTCACTCCCTTTTGCACGTCGCATGTTGTTTCTCTCCTTGAAATAACTTTACAGCTCAAAGATTTATGTCCTGAATACGAACATGTGGTTTCTCTACACATTAATGTAGCCCTCACTTCAAATTTTCTCTGCTGTTGACTCAGTACAGAAGTCAGAGAGTTCACAGCACTGAATCTGAGGGTTGTATGGAGTGCAGAAAAGCGCTCAGACCATGACGCGATCTGATGCTGAAACTGATCCTGCAGTTCAGAAATGCTGGATATTTATTGCACAAAAGAACCTTTATTGTTTTGCACACCTGTGTACCTCTGTACAACTGTTCACTAGAATTCAATAAATGTTTTCCTGAAGGTTACTGTGGCCCAGTAGTGCACAACACAAAATCTCCACAACACAACACATTGGACTAATTTCATTGTGTTGCAACTTTTTTTCTGTTGTGTTGTGCATTACTGTGTCACAGTAACCTTTAACATCTGTGGAACCTTTGGTTCAGATTATTTATCTGGAAACTAATAAAATGATCTTAACACTAAGAAAATAATGGTTCTTTCCAGAACCATGGACCGAAAGGTTCTTTGGGGAACCAAATATGTTTATTCTATGGCATTGCTACAAAACCTTTTTTTTTTTTAAATAAAAAAGAAAACAAATAGATAAAAAAGATTTAGAATAGAGATTGCTAGAGTTAGATGGTCAAACAAAGAGGAAAGAGATGTTTTTAGCCATTTCTTGAAGATTTCTAAGAGTATAGGTGACTTATCTTTATGAATTGTGGGATGCAGACCTTCCTCCTCATTTTCTTGAATAAAAGGAAGACACAAGAGCTCTTGTGAATGGGTACATTGTCGCTCCCAGAGACACTTCACAAGTTGTGAATGGCACAGAGCAGACAAAGCGATGGTTAATAGGCAGAATGCCAGAGTTGGGGGAAAAAAAACCTGGAAAGAGATAGTATGTGTGGGATGAGATGAACTCCATCGCTACTGAACCTGACTTTCTCACACTCTCACCCAAACACAGCTGACTGCACTAATCCAAAGAATATAACAAGGGTTCAAAGAGTTTAGATAAGATGAAGAGACAAGCAGACAGACAAGAGAAAGAGCATCAAGGTCAAAGAGTCCATTATAAATTATTTTTTAAAAAGCAGGATTAACGAAAGCAGGAATAAAACTGTGGCAAGGTGAAAGGGTGCAAATATATAACGTAATAGCTAGCCTGCTAATTTCCTTAGAAATCTGTCTGGAATTTTGATGGAATTTTTCTAATTTTTCTCTGTTTTTGTGCAGATGTATATGTAATAAAGTAACGCAATCAAGCATGCAAATAACATTTTACAGAATGAAATATCAACCCAGGAAGTGGTTTAGGACTTTGCAAGCTTTAGGGGTCTTAATGGAAGTGATCTACTTCTACTACTACTCTATCAACTCTGTTTGATCATCTCTCCGAATCCGATCCGGATGTAGTCTTTGAACAAAATGTGATTTTCTTAGCTTTTTGTTCAAAATATTGCATTAAAAACACACACACACACACACACACACACACACACACACACACAAACTACTGACTCACATTAAAGTGATGATTTAAAAAAAGAATGCATAAAGATAGAATAAAAATGCTGGAGGGGAAAGAGTTAAATTAAACTTTTCAACAAAATCATCGTAAACCATAGTAAACATTACCTACTGTACACATAAAGTGTGAAATAAGCCATAACCATGCCACATCTATCACAATTTAGACTTTAATTGATATAACAACAACAAACAACCTAAAACAATCACAGCAGATGCTCAGTTCAATCTTATAGTCAGCCGGCATCTTCACAGGGCAGTGCTCCGGCCTGAAACTACTGCACTTGTAGGCCTGCATAACCTTATCAGTGCCTGCTGTCTGGCTGCCGGGGGCGACAGGTGGGCCCTGGTTCTGGGTCAGAAGCCCATTAACAAATGAAAGCTGTTGAAAGCAGTGCAGACACTCTTCGGCGCTCTGATTTGTGTGTTTGCATTAGGGTTAACTAACATCAAGCACATTCATGCGAATGCAGTAAAACTGCAAGGGTGGTGATGACTATGGGGGGGTGTTCATTTCACGTTATTATAATAAGCAGATCATGCGGTGACTGAAAGCATAAATGAAAACACGTTTATAACAGCCTATATGTTTTATTGCCAATTTCAAACCAACCCCTAGAGTTTATTCTTAAAATCAACATGAAAACATTCTTAATGCAAGTTATTATTTGTAATCTTTCATCAAAGTAATAAGTTGTGCAACCTCTTAAGGCAAGATACAACGAGGCAAAACAATGTTTATTTCACGCACTGTTCAATTTTGGCATATTTGGCTTTTCATAATGTTGTTTTAGACTGGAAGAAAAAAAAACATAAAAAAAATAGTCTTTTAAGAGTTTATTTTATCGTACTTCATCTTTTTGCATCTGTAGATTTCAATTACTGTACAATACATATCTCTATTTCTGGAAATGCATGTAAATTAGTGCATGTTTAATTAGATGCATCATTTGCATATATAAACATAACATTTCAAACAACTCCATTAAGCAGGAAAGTATGGTGCTATCTATTAGTAAAAATGTTTACCCTATTCACCTGGGATGTCTTGCCTTAAACAATTTTCCTCCACAAGAAGCGCAAAGCAACCTCATCAAACTTCACTGTAAAATGAAACGTAAGGGTGCTATGATAAAGACGTGATCACAGATAAATAGCACAAGAACTGGAAACTAGTGCAAAAATAACTCTAGCATGAGTGAGTGAGTGAGTTTGCGAGTGATCACGACCCTCTCTCTCTCTTTCCATCACACAATGTTTGTGTTAAGGACCGGAGGGGAAATGGGCCCTTCCAGTCATTTAATGTAATTATAGCCATAAAACCACACACACACACACACACACACACACACACACACACACACACAGCCACAGGCACATAACTACACATGCCATGTTTTTCCCACTCTATCTTGGTATATCTCATACCTCATTGACTTGCTTTTATCATGGCGTGTCATAGTTTGTCATACTGTGCTCGTGCTGGTCTAAACCGGTCATGTTTCCAGCATGTCCCTTGAGGTTTGATTAAGTACTGTATGTCTTTTTATCTACTAGATCTACTACACTAGCGCAAAAGCCAATCTTGTGTGAGCTGAACTGTGGTATGATATGCAGCTATATGGGATGATAAAATAAACAGATTGACTTGCTTGTGTGATAATTGGTCTCCTGGTATAATACTCAAATACGGCTGGGAATATACTTGGATCTGTGATAAAAAAAAAAAAGTGGGAATCTGATTCATGCCAGATCATGCATGTTTGGAAACTTGCACGCCATCACCTCCTTTCTATTTTCCCGGACAGCTTATTGTAAGTCGTTTATCTACAAACACAAAAGAAAAACACTAGTACAGACTGTGTGGGAACTTTTAAATCCGCCGCTGTCTTTGTAACCGCAGATTGTTCCTGATTTAGTGGCCATCTCCAACCCATCCCTCTCTGTCTCTTTTTGTGTTTGTGTCCCTTTCTCTCTGTCTCTTTTTCTCCTTGTTTGTCTTTTCCTCCCCAGCATTTGACCTTCGCCATCCTCTCCATCCGTTCCGGCCTTGACCTTTTCTCCCCCACAAATCTCCAGCGCTCTCCTGCATCCCCCTCCACGGCGTCAGACTCCACTGACCTGCAGTTAATGTACGACACTTAAAAAGTTCATTAACTTTAGACACCCTCATCACTCTTATTTCCCCTCTCTTTCTCTCATGTTCTATCTATCTTACTCGAAGTCATTACCATCTCTGTGGAAACACTATGGTGAACCTGAAAACATGTTTCACCTTAAAAATCAAAGGAAAGCAAATAAAGTATAATCTGGTAATGAATATCAAGCATATGTCAGTTTTTTTTTTCACATTCATTTCCAATTTTTTGTAATCTCTATTATTGTCAGTAATATTGAGTGTATATTGACAATGCTCATTTTTTCTTTCTTTCTTCACAAATACATCTGTCAGAATGACACAAACAAATGTAAAAAAAGAGAGATGGTCAATATCATTTATTTTCTGTTTTCTTTTTACTCGAGAACATAAATCCAACACAGCAGCAAATCTCTCCTGCCAAGTCATTTGTTTTCATGTCCATTCCTCCCTTTCTTTTTCCTTTTTGCCATTCCTTTTTTGTCGTTTTGCACTTCCTTTTTTTTTCTTGGTTTCTCAAATATAGCTCAGACTGGTTTTCTTTGCTTGTTTGCGCAAGTTTTAAATGTTAAGAGTCAAATAGCCAAAACGACAAATGTACAAGCAAACAACATAGAGAACAGAGAACAACATACTGGAGAGGACCGGTCACTGCAGACTGTATTTTAGGGCTCAAAATTAAATAATGGAGACAGAAAAAAGAGAAGCAGTGCACAGCCTGTGTTTGTTCTCCTAAACAGACAGCAGAAATGAACACAGGTCACAGGTTCATTCACTAGACTGAAACAGCACTATAATTACCACTAACACTTGTTAATCAATCACTGAAGCGCTCAAGGGAAAACCAGCAATAGAGCTAAAATAAAAAGACATGGTAGACATGCTTTCAAGTTCAACAGTGGCCATCTGTGACCAGTTTTTGAAGTATATTTCCCATCTCTTTCATTCAACAGCAACATCACAATATTTAGTCACCATTAGTGGTAACATTTAGTAGCATTTATTACTACCCAATAAAAGATAACAAATGTTGTAATCAAACTACTTTGAATGAATTTATACTTGACAAGTCAGAACTTACCTACGTATGAACTGTGACCAAAACTGCAACAATGGGATGCACCTACAAGATATTGGTCAGAATCGAATTGAAGAGTTGGTAATTTCATTTCCTTCTCCAATTTTTACTTCCTGATGAATGCAATTTTTTAGGGTTTAGTGCAAGAAAAGGAATAGCTAAGATAGTGCATCAAAAGCACATAAAATCTATCCGTAAAATAATAATAATAATAATAATAATAATACATTTAAAAAAATGATAGAAACAGGGTCTTTTTTTGCAATTGCACTTGCATGTTTCATAAATTTCTATTTTTATTTTTAAAAGAGTGTATGTATGGATGGATATATATGTATGTGTGCACATATGGTATATATTTTAGTATTTGATAAGGTATAATTGCATATGTTTTGAATATTCGTTTTTTAATCTTTCAATATACTTTGGGCATTAATTCAACATCAGTACTGATTCAATTCAATAGCACTTTGTATGGACATGCAACCTACAGTTGGTTCCAAAAGAGTTTGACATTAGCATGTAAGATAATCAGCATGACAGGCACAAAGCAGGGCACCTTTCTGGAATTGGCCCAAGCTCTTCTAAACATAAACATGCACAAGCATGCAATAATAATGGATAAAACACTATTTTTTTTTATCACTTTCAGTATTTAACCAACTCTATAAAAATATTTCATTGAGGTCAGGGTCATTTTGGTTTATTTGTGCAGAATGTATAAGACTTTGATGAAACTTAAGATTAGACTGCATTTCCATGGCACATTTAACAGCAATTTGCATGATTGACAAAATAGCTCATTCTGTACATTGAACCATGTTATGTTTACCATATACATACTGTATAAGCAAACAAACACACTCTAACTCTTCTCCATCTAATTTAACATCCCATGCAGCACTGGGGCGATAAAGAGTCAGTCAGAGGTGACGCCCATTCTCAACTACACGTCCGTCACAACCCAAACATTCATTTCCTCCATAGCAGGGGGCTTATGGGACACCTTCTCTCTGATCTTCTGAGATTCTGACCTCTCTTATTTCATGTCCCCTCTCCACTTTCACATCTCCATCTCTTTTTAGGACTAGCTGCTGAGTTTTAAGGTATATATATATTCACCCACAGTGCATATTAAGAAATTTGCATCCCAGCAACCGTGAGGAGCTGTAAATACTGAGCGGGTCATGACCTCTCTTTTCTTTCTTTTCTTTCTTCCCTCTCCAAATGTTTGGAAAGATCCTTTTTTAAATTTGTACTGGTCTTCATTTTTCCTTTCTGCCTATGTTTAGTTGTCTAATTGTCAGTGCAAATTCTCTGCCTGTACAACCCAACTTATTCTTGCACTCTGGATTGTTTTAAGATGGTCTGACTTTTGATGAGAGATGTTTTTTATAGAGGTGCAGTCATGACACTGAGGTCCAAGCCCTAAGGTTACAAGAAAGATCATAATCATGGTGCTGCTCTGTGGCAACATCATGTGAAAGTCGTGGAAACTTATTCCACCACATTTCCAATAAATCAATCGTGTGGCGATAGATGATCATGTTGCAGCAAGGGTTTTTGTGCAAATGATCAAACAGCTGAATTGCAGAAAGCTGTCAGCACAACCACAAAAAAAAATAAAAATAATAATAATCTCAATGGACAACTAGTCGACCATCATGATCTATCATCAAATGATTGCGAAAGTCGACAAGTCTATAGTATAATCACACTTATAGCAATTTGCACTCAAATTAAAGCTGACTAATTAGATGACTATCTAATTAAGACCAGACTGTGTTGTATCAGCTCCTGGATGGCTGAGATCACTGGAAAGGAGTCAAATTAGGTTGAATTGTGACCATAATGAGTTTAGAATAATTACTTTAATCTGTTGTTCTGTGTGTGACTGATGGATTTATGTTGGTAAATGAAAAAGGTCTCTCTTACTTATTTTCATTCAACCACAACTGGGAAATTATAGGCGCCATTACTATTGCTAAGACAAACTGTAGCCAAACCACCCTGCTCAATTTTACCAGATGTTATGATAAGACCTCCGATAAAGAAAGTCTAAATCATGAAGTTGTCATGCAGAGATTCCCTCCACCTGCAGTAATGATGCACTTAAAACATAAGCTCTTCTCCTAAATGACGAAGCACTGTGTCATCACACTGACAAAGTACGTGCAGAAAATCAGTCAAGCAAACGTGTCTCATATGAAATCTTGTGGTTTTTGGCATGAAGAGTTTTATCTAAGGTTCTAAAATAAAAAATAAATTAATAAAAAAAACTATTATGCAACACTGAGTTCGGACTAAATTATCTGCAGCTGTAGAATTAGCTACAACTTAGGCTTTTTAAAGAAGACAAAAAATGTTTAACTCTTCAAAGACATACTGTAATATGAATGAAAGAATGCCAGTCAAGCCAGAAACCTGTGTAGAGATTCAGGGATGAGACATGCTGTGAGCCAACATACACACACATTAGAATCACGTGCAGCTGCCAGAGATAATATTCAAGACCGATATGAAGAATACCCCAGCTAGAGAGAGCGAGAGATGCAGTTCAGTAGTTAGGAGAGAATGAGGGATAGAAGAATGATGGGAAGGAAAGTGGTTGTACTTTCAATCCCTCTCTGGGTTAATTGATATGCTGAAAGATAAATTAGTAAGCTGCTCCCAGCTGTACTCCTTAACCTCTACAAGGTGTGTATTTGGGTGTTCTCTTTTCAAGCAAGAGTGTGTACAACAAATCAGTCAATGCCTTGGTCAGATCTCTTCTTGCATTCATCAAGACAACAGTATCTACTGTGTACAGTATATCAATGTTATGCATTGTCATGTATAACTTCACAGATACAGTATTCTCGGTCGTCTCAAAAACCAAATGCAGCATTATGAAAGGTTTCAATTACAATGTTACTGGAGAATAACTTAATTCGTGGACATAATGATTAATATCACACAACTGATGGTGCCTAGTAATAGGAAGTACCAAGCGAGTATATTGACTTGTCTTGATCACAGAGGCCAGGACACACCAAACCGACTTCAAAGAACTAGCAGCAACAAAAAAACTAACACACCACACAGACTACATCCAACTGCAAACTAGCCAAGGGTGTTCTGCGCCAATGTATAAAGACTGAACTATCCAAATCAGAAGGTTTCAATATTCTATATTCATCATGCAAAGGGGAAACCGAAATGAAGATGTATGAAATGTAAACAAATGCGGTGCTTGCTTACCATACTAAACATCAGCTATGTTTATTAATAACTTTATTTATATTTTTGAATAGAGAAAAAGAGAAATCTGATTTAGCTTAGTGAATACATGCACGAGAAACAAAAATAGCACTGATTAAAGCAAACCAATGACGGCATAAAGAGGGAACACAAAGGCACTTGTTGTCATTCTATATATTTCTTTATCCACAAGACAATATTACAGGGCCAGCAATGCCAGTGGCATTTGCAACTTAGCACTGCTTGCTGTGTACTACCATAGACAGTAAAAGAAATGGACACAGCCAGGGGTGGGTAGTAACGAGTTACATTTACTTCGTTACATTTACTTGAGTAATTTTTTGGGGTAACTAATACTTTTCGGAGTATATTTAAAGATGGGTACTTTATACTCTTACTTGAGTAAATTTTTGGGGAAAAATCTGTACTTTTACTTCGTTACTGTGGGTGAAGCTCCTCTCGTTACTTTATCTTAATGCAATAAATGTTATAATGCTTCAGTTTATTCCAAACGCTCCGTCTACTTTTCTCTGGGCAATGAGCGATGCCCATTCGTGAATGATTCATTCTTTTGAGTCAATTCTGTTCAAAGGCTTGATCAAACCAATTGGCAAACGAGTGAATTGGTTCATGAATCAGTTTGAATGAGTCGTTCAGTTCCCTGCCGCACGCGCTGAGCGTCTGAAGCAGTTCACTCAGAGTTGTAACGTTTAAGAAAATCAGCAGCGTTGAAAATGTGGCTATGGAACTGCACTGAAATGAAAGCAAATCTGCAAAGGCTATTATTCGCTTGCGATGGAGATCCTTATTAGATGAACACTGCGTGTGCTGTCTACTGTTTAACAGGTAATAACTTGGCCTTCATTTGATTACAGTACACGATACCACTGTGACATTAGTTTGTTGTACGTGTGTGGCTTATAACAGAGGGGAGTCAAGTTGAATGCAGCTTCCAAAAGACAAAAAATAGCCGATTAAGATTATTAATTTTAATACATATCATCAGCTGCTAAATTCAGATCTGTGATTGCTTGCTGGCGCTGAGCCAGAGACAGACGGGTTTTTACAGCACTGCGCATTATAACCAATCACACATGATTCCTTTGAGCTTATTAAAGCATTGGCCAATCAGAGGTGTTTCGATGAGTCATCGCTAAAATGCCGGTGCTTCCTTCACTCGCTCACTGACTGAATACCTCTTTCTGGCGAATTCTCTCGTCAGAAACAACAAAGTGCAGATGTGTGTACGAATCTGTAAATAAGATTGATTTCACCGTGTTAACAGTTTCAGTGATTTTTAATGGGAGTTTCTGAGAGTGATTGAAATCTAGACTGTCAGTGAAAATGATCTTTAATAATGTAAATGTTATTTGCTCTCTTTCCGAACAATGAAAGATTAGTAGCAATATTTATATCACATTAACTTTCAATGTTAAATTCACATTTAATATAAAGTCAGTCGTATTAAAAATATGTTATGGCATGACACCTATATCTGTTACTTAAGTAAACAGACAGGGTTTTATAATAAATTACATAAATTGGAGTAAAGGCTGATGAAATATATACATTTATACACGCACACATACATTACATACATTTTATCTATATATCTAAATAAAAATAGGCTCAGTATATATGACCAAAAGTAACTAGTAACTAACTACTTGAGTAGATTTTTTATCCGATACTCTTTTACTCTTACTCAAGTAACTATTCAAGACTAGTACTTTTACTTTTACTTGAGTAAATATTTCTAGAAGTACTTTTACTTTTACTTGAGTACAGTTTTTGGGTACTCTACCCACCTCTGGACACAGCGACCCCATTGGAACTCAATTGAGACAAGTGAAGCCCATTTTTAGCGATTTTTAGCACTTCTGTTTCTGACGCGCAGACTCAAACTAAGCTTGATGACGTCAGCCACCTGTCTGACAGATGTAAATCTTCTAGTAGCTGTGCGTGCAAACTGCCATCGTTAATCTTTAAGAGACGGCAAGCTTGAGCGGGGAGTTCTCTGGCGCGAGTGAGAAGTATTCTGATTAATTATTTTGTATAGTATTTTAAAATGTAACGCCAGTACGCCATATTAAGTCAATGCATACTATTAAGAAGTTATGTAAAATTATGTTCAAGAACTGATATGAATTCATACCCAATAGTTATTTAACTGCCCAGGGATCGAATATTTTAAATATAATTACATTTTTGATGCACATGATGTTGTATAACGTTAATGGGTGCCGAATATAACCACAAAATGGCGTTAACTGCTATCTACACATCTACATCGCAAGAGAAATGGACGAATCAGTCATATAAAAAAGTTATTCAATAAATCGCTTGGACAAGGGGAAGTCGTAGCCTAATGGTTAAAGAGTCGGACTCCCAATCGAAGGGTTGTGAGTTCGAGTCTCGGGCCGGCAGGAATTGTGGGTGGGGGGAGTGCGTGTACAGTGCTCTCTCCACCCTCAATACCATGACTTAGGTGCCCTTGAGCAAGGCATTGAACCCCCAACTGCTCCCCGGGTCCTGCAGCATAAATGGCTGCCCACTGCTCCGTGTGTGTGTTCACTGCTCTGTGTGTGTGCACTTCGGATGGGTTAAATGCAGAGCACGAATTCTGAGTATGGGTCACCATACTTGGCTGAATGTCATGTCACTTTCACTTTTTCACTTTCACAAAAGCGTCTGCTTTGGCCTGTTAAATAACATATAGATAATAAATGGACAATAACGAATGTCACCAATAACATCTATAACTAATGGTTGCCCTTTTCATTTTTCTTTCCTCATAGGTAAAAATACAAACTTTTCTTCTGCTAACACCAGAAAAAGAAGAAAGAAAAAAAACTAAAACCATGGCTAACTACTCTACCAACAAAGGTAAGCCATATTAATATAGTATCATTTAGAATATATAGTATAAAATATGGAAAGCAACACTGTAACAGAGAATAAAACAATAAATAAACCTTGTCTAATACCTATATTGTTATTATTATTTCAATGAACAGATAAGAGCAATTAATTTGTGTTTTATTGTATATTTGAATAGACTTTTTTCTGTTTTGTTCGGATATAAATACATCAATGTCAATGGCCAGAGACAAGTTACTTGTGTGTTAAAATCTGTTTACTCATACTGTATGCTATTAACAGGTCCAGTGATTTGGATCATCGGGAGTAGCTACATTCGTCGTTGGGAAGAGAGGGCCAGAGAGACCATCGGTGCCAATCTTGGCATAGCGGCCAAGGTTTACTGGTTTGGCTGGGGTGGACTTCGATGGCACGGACTCCTTCCTTTCTTCTACCGGTCCCTCAGAGGAAGTGCAGCCCCGGATGTCCTGCTGATTCACTGCGGCGGGAACGACTTGGGATGCAGGAAGAGCATCGATCTCATCGCAGCGATGAAGCAGGATCTGCAACATCTCTATCGGCGTTTCCCTCAGATGACCATCGTGCTGTCTGACATCACCCAGAGACGTCGGTGGAGATCGGGCCTTCCGGGGAAAATTGACAAGTCCCGTAAATGGGTGAACAGTTTCATGGCTACCTTTGTCTTGGGAATGCAGGGGGGTATTGTGCATCACCCTCAAATTGTATTTAACAAGCCTCAACTGTTTCTAAGGGACGAAGTTCATTTATCACCTAGGGGTAATGATATTTTTTTAAATAATTTAATCCAGTAGGGGTGATGCTGGATTAAACCTCTAAGCATGTTTGTAACCAAAGGGTTGCCTGTTCAATCCCGACCAGTAGAAAAAATGTGGGTGGGGGAAGTGGTACAGCACTGCTCTCCCATGCCCACATCCACGGCTGAAGTGGTCTATCTAAAAATATAAACTGAAAATGTGTTTGTTTGTGAAAATGTTAACTTTTTACATTTCAAAATATATTTCAAATGAAACAATTTGCAAAAGTTAAAACATATATGAAAATATATGTAAACATATTTACATATATTTAACTTAAATATATTTATTGGGCCAATTTCAAATATTTGCATATATTCCAAAAATATATTTCAAATATATTTATTTTGTGTATGGGATATGACACACACACCCATATGAATATGCACGTACAGACATGTGCATGCACAAACACACACATTATGCACATACACTCCCTATATTAACAAATATATATGATTGGCACAGCCATTCATTTAAAATAAACCTGTTGTTGTGGCATATCACTTAGAGTACAATTAGTTTTTGGGCTTGGTTTCTGAATTGCAGGTGTTTGAGTTCGTGACCTATGGTCATGACTGCAGCTGGCTGCTGATGAGGCCGAAACCAGCACATCCAGTGCATTTAATTTTAATTTACACTATTTTATATATCCTCTATATTGACAAAATATAATCTATATTTTACTTATAGCATTTTATAGAAAATAAACATGATTGAAATCAGATACTCTTACTGTACTTTTACTTAAGTAACGTTATGGTTTTCAGGTAACGTTACTCTTTACACCTCTGCTTAGGCCTATATAATGATGATTCAAAAATTCATAATCTTCCATTATACAGATGGAGAAAGTGTACTTACCTGAAAAAGCTCAACTCGGAAGAAGAGACTTGCCTCTTAGAACACATGTATGCTACACAGCAAGACATTTTTGCACGAGGGACAATATGCTAGCAACAAGTAAATTGAAGTAAATGGGAAGATTAAATCACGAAAAAAAGGCAACAAACAGTTAACTCACTGAATTAACAAAATACCACCTATAACACAATACTTAGATGTCTTGAATGATGATCAGAAGTTTCCAAGGTCTAAGTATCACGGCTTTCCTGAAATAAGGGCTCAGACTAGCCAGGTGTATATAACGTTACGTTAAGTGCAAGCAAGCTGAACTCGAACGCTCAATGACGCATCAGAATAAACTCACATATGTCTGTGTGTGTGTGATTTTGGAAATCAAATCGTATTGTATAGTAATAACATAAAATAATATAATAACATAATATAATATAATAATATTATAATAATTATATATCATATCATATTACGCTATATATAATTACAATATGACATCTTACATTAAAACATTATAGGCCTGACAAAAGAAGTGGCTAAAATCGACTTTTATTATTATTATCGACTCTGAAATTATAGCCTATTTTTAGATTGTAATCGTTTGCCTTTCTGCAGTACTTAGTCATTTTAGTTAGTTTAGTTAGCTTATTTTGAACACACACACATAATATATATATATATATATATATATATATATATATATATATATATATATATATATATATATATATATATATATATATATATATATTTATATATATATATATATATATAAATAAATAACAGATAACAAAGAACATGTACAATCATCCAAAATTATTAAAAGTGATTCAAATAGCACATGCACACATACATGCATAAACGCACACATTAAAAAAATGTTCGTTTCCTTCTATCTACATCAAACCGAATAGTAACCCATCCAAAGCAGACATATATAATCCCAGGAACCATACTGTCAGTATACAATATACCCTCGAGTCATTTTCGTATCGATTCAATATAGGCTGTTCATTTATGGTCTCTTAAAATTGCTTATTGTTCTACATGATTTCATCTCTTCACGTAAAACATTTGCCCATAGGCTAATATTCAAATAATTGTGAGCTAGGTGTTAAATCATGCAGTTTTGGCTAATAAATCACGGTCAAAAACACTTGAACAAAAAACTTTTTTCTTTATTTCACGTTATGTAGGCTATGACATTTTGTAGATGGCTTCCGACCAGGATGAAAGGGATAGAGCGTAGATCTGTAAATAAATAAAGGAACGTTAACCGCGATTGACATTGAGATTTTTCTTACACTGCCTGTATAATTTCCTGATAATTTCTCCATTCCCCGTCAATATACCGGCCGTTACCCATAATTCATTATTTAATGAAGTAGATAAATTATTAAAGTTTGTGGATAAAAGCTACTTCATATGTATTCACTTGCCACATACCGAATTATTTCCAATTCCCCAAAAACAATGTTGAAATATTTTGTCCCGTTGCTTTTATGGACTCTATATCTATGGGCTTCTCTCTTCACGTCTCCCCGATTGCCTGCGAGCTTCTCCTCCTGTCTGTAAGGTAATTTCTCTACTGTGCGACAGAGAGTCGAGTGGTTATGACGCAATCGTTAGCCTATTTTTACAAAAACTGTTTCTACGGGGCCATAATGTAACATAGAAGGTAATGGAGCCCTTTATACATTGTCGTGTATCTTTAGAAATAAATAATGGACAAATGGAGTCTTTAAATGCCTCAGATGTAAAGTTATTCGCTGTCAAAGTGATGCCAAAATGAATGGGAGTCAATGGGATGCTAACGCAAGTGAAGTTCTGCTACAAGATGGCGGCACGCGGCCGACTTCAACTTCCGGTCGACTTCCTTCCCGCCTGTGTACTACATCCACAGTTCTAGCTCTTCTGCTTTCCCTGTTTGAATGCTGAATACAGACTACTGCCACCTGCTGGTGCGGGAGTTGTGTTCTCTCATGCGAGCGCGATCTGGCCATCAGCTCTAGTCTGTTAGGTGTGTTTTAGTGCATCTTTTCAGGCAATGCAAGGAAAACACAAGTCAACTTTCCTCAGTGCTAGTTCTTTGGTGTGTCTCTACCCTCAAGTGCAGACCAGAGTCCACGTGACATCAGAGTTTGGTTTAATGGTGAAAACATAAGCAACAGCCACCTGAGTTCACAGTGCAATCAGACATAAGTTCTGTGCATATGATTTTGTAGATTTGTTTCAACTAACAAAAACAAAATAGTAAAGCCGACTTGTTAGTTAACTAAGTGGTAAACAATTGGTTTTAGTATTGATGGTGCAGAAAAAACAAAACAATAATGCAGTGAGAAACGAGACCTGTGTGGGCAGCGGAAGATGGGTGGAAACAAACTTGGGTTTGGACCAAGCATTTTAAAGAAGTAGTAAAGTAGTTTTAAGTCTCACGCAAATGCACATCATTTTGAACATTTCTTCAGCAGTTAATCTTTGAAGTCAGTGGACCTCTAATGTTGCGTCTTTCTCCTACATATCACTCCACTGTTGTCTGGTTTAGATCAAACATATAAATGATCAAACCAAACGACATTCAGCACAAAGCAGGATAAGTATCTAATATTGCAAATGTAAATGTTTACATCAGTGATGTCTATTTGTCCATTCTTTGTACTCGAGGCCATCTGGTCTCTCTTCTCTCTCCCATGTGAGGTTAATGTGACAAAAAAATGTGTGACAAATGAGTAAAAGGACAGAGGACACATCAAAAAAAGCAGGAAAACCAGGGTAAAAGCAGTTGCCTGGCTTAAAAGCTTTCATCTCTCTGGGTGTGGATCAAAGCTGACTGCTGCTTTAGGATTCTGCTCTTTAGAAGGATTAACGACCGACGGTTTGCATCTCTCAGATTGCAGACAGCATGGTGGTCTGGACACTACTCTACACTGCACCTTAAACCACCATTAAGTGTGTGCGCATAAGAAGATTCTAGACGGAGATCTACGCTTGTCAGACAAATGAGTAAAAGCATAGTAGATGAAAAGGCCTTTGCTCAACCTGTGTGTGAGAGCTCGGATCGCTACACATTCAAAGCTCATCTGGCCTAGCAACCGAATTGTGCACAAATGAGGTCGCCTGTTTAGATTTCAGTGTGTTTATGTTTGCAAGTTTGTTTAAGCCTCTCTAAGGTCACTATTTGCGTGTGGATGTGTGTTTTCGGCTGAGAGGTTTGGCACAAACTCCCTGTCTGCTGTCTGGAGGTATATGGATGTGTGTGTATTGTTGCTATTTCTGCTGTCTGACTAACACCTGTGGGCACTGCCACCACCGCACTATTCTTTCCTGCTGCCCAAACTGTCACTTTTGTGTAAATGACAGAAAAAGCAAGACAGAACGATGAGTTTTCTGTGTGCTATCCTGTTGGATGAGCAGTTTTACCTATGTTAAGTATGTTTGTGTGTGTGTGTGTGTGTGTGTGTGTGTGTGTGTTTGTGTTGGGCCAGGTGGCTCTGGAGGGAGACAGCTGTTTCTATTTTAGACATCAACCCTAAGGCCTATTATGGAAATAAGGGGACGAAAGAGAGCAAGAGACAAAGACAGAGTGAAAGAGAGAATGAAAAAATAGCAGTAACAAACAAAGCTGTCTCAAACATATGCCCACATATTGACAGTATCACAATTAAACTCATTAAGACGGACTCATCCTCAGCTGGACTGTCTGGGAGCTGAAAATGTTACATGAGAACTATAGACACTTTATCTTGGAATCAGAGTAACACGCAACCTTTTGAATTTACACCATAGTTTACAAGCACGTTTACTCTTTTCTTTTTATTTACTGACAAATAGAACTGAAAAGCTGCATTTTCCCCCATTTGGTAGATACATGTACAGTATGCCTACGCAGTGCACATTACATGATATCTACACTACAAGCAAGTGCTACGCATCAAAACTACCATTTTAATCAATGAAGCTGTCTACTCTGCCTAATCATAAAAGCACAAAAACATGTACTGGTCCTGACATCAGAACCAGCACCATTTGGACAGAAATAAATGATAGTCTTTGCATGCAAAATATATTGGTGGGACAAACACTCGTTCACAATAAGTATTACTTGCTTGGTAAAACTTCCTAGCTAAGCATAACATTACCATTCTGGAAGACAACGTCTCAGCAAAAGTGTGATATTTTGATGCATTTTAGCATTATTCCAAATTCAATTATCTCTTATTTTTAAACATTTAAAAGTCCACAAACAATGCCACCCAAAACTGAAAATATATATGTCTGACTCTCTGTGCATTGAAACCTGAATGCAGACTTAAGCCTATGGTATGAATTGTGTAAATCAGTCAGACAAACTCTTTCTTCTGTTCATAAGTATTTAAAGACCTGCTTCCAGAAAATAGGTACTTTTCTCATGTTTTATTACCAGTAACCATCTAGCCGTCCCAGTACATTGACAGCTATGTCTTTCGCAAAGGATTTATTTTAGCAGCACCCTACCTCAACAGTAACAAGATGTGCTTAAAGACCTGAGGTCACAAAGGGAACACTGGACAGACAGAAACCGCAGATAACATCTTTCTCCTGACATCATACCTCACCTGTGGCCAGATTTAACATCACCTTCTGAAAACCTGAGTCGTCAGGTAACACAGGCTCCCTTCACGTGAGCAGATCATCAAGACCTGTTTATCAGCATGGAGTACTGTGCTAGATGATAATGGGGGTGTCAGGCCTCCTCAGACGGAGAAATGAGCTGATAAGTGAGGTATAAGGGGTCTCAGTGGAGTTATAAACCAAGAATAAATCCTTAAATGCCGGTGGATGCATCATATTTCAGAGCTGCATCATGTAGAGAGTAAAATCCTATGACACTCTAAAAGGCGAGAGGTGAAAGGAAGCTGAACGGCCCAGAGGAAACACCTCCACTCCTAACCAAACCCAGATGTGTGAGTCAGCCTAAAAAAAGCAATGGTGTCAGCTTTCCAGTTTTTGGATAAAAAAAAATAAAAATGTAGAGTACATTGATTTATGCATATTTAACACCACCAGTAATAAAAAATATTTAAAAATTCACATTGCATCTGAAAATCTTGAGCATTCCTCTGCAATCAGTTTCATTAGCTGAATGATTTGAGTTCTACATTCCTTTAGCTTTTTGCTAAGAGATTTTATTTTTTATTTCTCAGGTTACAGGTAAGATTATGAAACACGGAAGGGAACTGAACTAAATGGTCTCTATCAACCCTAATCCACATTATCATGTTCAGAATAAACTCAGGAGAAAAGCAACAATGGATAGACTGGATGACCTTACTTTTTCACTTTGTAAGTCTCTCACAGACCGTCCTTCCAAAATAAACCGCCAGTCCCTAGCAACACAAGTCAAAAGCCGAGACAAGCTGATAAAAATGGTCTGATCTCATCCTGGCTTCATCAAAATAATGGAACGTTGTTCTGCTTCCTGCCACTTTAGACATGAAGTAACAGCGACTAGGTGTCTACTTTCAAAATTAGTCTTAAAGAACCACTAATATTAATGTTGTCATTAGCAATGCAGCTAAATATTGACAAATATATTCATAAAAAATAAAGAACTATTAGACAAATGTTCAGTCTTCTGAGATATCAACTCAATATAGTATTATTCATGAGTTTTGCATTGGTTATTTTGGATTTACTGGCCTTAGGTCGAGATGGATGTTTTTATTTCCTGAGTTCTGGCCTCATCACTCAAATTTAACAGGGGTAGTATCATCACTAGAACATTGGGAACATAAAAATCATGGGTTAAACATGAACCTTGTTTAATTTTCCAATAGTTGCAGTAGATGTAATGTAATTCAGGAACCCTGTCCAACACTATTTCAGTCACTTTAGGATTCCAATTGTCTTCCGTCTGTTTTCTGTTCAAACCAGCCTGAGGGACCAAACAAGTAATTTCTTAAAACAAACCATTACATTACATGTTGGCATGCAGACATCTATTGGGACAAACAGACACATGTGTAATACACACAAATTTTTAATTTGAGTAGACAATATGAGTTTTTACATTTAGAATGGCTTAATGGGTATTGCATGGGAAAACAGTGATATGGAAGAATATCTGTGAAAAACAGCCTGTATCCCATACAGTCCAAACAGAGGCCACATACTGTAAGTGGATGTAGGGGGAAGAAAACTCCAAGGGCACTTGGGGAAGCCAGCCCAGGAGAGGCTGTTATTCACAATGATGGAAGAGAATAAGATATTATTCGGAGTGATTTCTTTTCACGTGATCATGGAAAGGTAATTGAATTTCCAGCCTGGGTTTTTTTTAAGCTTCTTAGCAATATCTGGAGCAGTTCCACTGCGTTCCACTGCCAGGATACTAGGATTACAAGCCTTCATAGAGCCTCAAGCCAGACATTCCTAAAGGGAAGACCTGAGAGAACAGAGGCCTCGTTCTCCAGATCCAGCGGTGCACACAATCCAACAAAGAACGAGTCCAATTTCTAAACAAGACATTGCAAACATGTTGAAACTTACTGTAAGAAATGAACTAGACTAGGGGTCACTACAGACATAGAAAGGCTCAGCTTTTTTCTTATGCATAAGGTAAACTGAGAATGGCAACACAGTCCATGGATAAAATGTCCCCTAGTGGGTGAACATTCAGCTTCTAATGATATACATTGGAGACAGGGTCATAACCCTGAAAGCTGAGAAATCACAGAAGAATATGGTCACTGTTAAAAATCTTCTGGTTAATTAAAGCAAATATACAGTACTGAACAAAATACTATGTGATAAATACCCAGCTGGGTTGACAGTGAATGGCAAGTCATTTGAAACCATTATGGCACAGCTCCCAGTAATTTTTGTGTCTGCGACTTATCTAACAGACTTAAAGCCAAGTGTGCTTCTTTTATATCAAAGGTTGTGGTTTTCCGAAGCTACAACTTGTCTTCTCAAGTTGCTTAAATGCCACTCTTCATTGCTAAATCAAAGATACACCAATGGGGATTGACAGAGGTTTACACTGGCAAATCAGAGACATCTCATTAGGAGACATTATGCTTCCTCTATGACTTCAAGAAAAGCCAAGCCATATAGTCTTGAAAACAGGTGGTTGCAACTTAGACTCCTAAAATTAAACCTGCAAAACTAAGAAAAATCAAAGCATATCAAGTGTAAGTGTAAAGTTAATCCATATATGGGGTTCATACTTGCTGAGGTTATTTAGCGATAGTATGATTGCATGAACATTGATAACCTCATTCGTATCTGGACATGCTTTCCACTTTCTTCAGAGACTTGTATCTTTGGAAGATCAATAGTTAAAGACAAAAACAGTTATTTAGGGTCACCATAATAAAGATGAGTATGGTTTAGCCCACATATATACTTAATAAAGACTTAAACCAAACTCCTCAAAAGAGTAATCTGTATTACGGCCAAATCTTTATCGACTACGCTCCTCTAATATAATTTACGGGCTTAGAACAGTCTCTGGACTTTGTCTGGTGGCTTCAGCTCTAAGAGCAACAAGCACATAAGTGGTTTATACTGGGCATATTATAAATGCTAAAAGTTCTCAAAGAACTCTCAAACAAACACAAGTTCCCAAAGACATCTCCAGGGATGGCCATAACTGTGGTAACAAACCCTGGAGCACACAGGACTTATCCTAGTTCACACACTCTACTATTTTTGTCATCTAAAGCCTCCTCTAGCATAGACAGCATAGCCTTAGGTAATATAGATATTACTTCAGGTGTGGGAAAAGAAGGAATCTTTATCAATAATGCCGGTTAAGTTGACTCAGTGGGGCTTTTTGGGGAAAGAGATGTTTGTCCAGTATCATGGAGACAGAGACAGGTCATTCCAGATTTGTTGGTATTGTAGAGAGGTCTGTTTTATATTAGCCACCTCTCTTGAGACTTCTGGTTATTTAGCGCACTTACCCCTAATCAGATCCATACTCACCCCAGTAGGGGAGCCAGTTAACAGATGAGCCCTATATAGTAATCAACAGCCTGTCAGGCTTATGGGAGGAAAGCAGGCTTCATGTGAACGGAGGAAGTCCCTCTTGGACTTTTGGACAGCTGTGAAAACTGATGGTTTGTCCTTTATGGGTTACTGAGAACACTGAATCAAACTGTCTCTCACAGTAGCAATAAAGTTCTGTACAACCAACACACTGTAATATGCTATAGTTAGTAGCAAGCAGCCTTGTACTTAGCTACATTCTTCTATTATTATATTTTATTTTGTATATAACCTCTTAAACCAGATCTATTCCATCACATAAACCAGAAACTCATTCAGCTTTCCTTCATGTTATGATCTTAAATCTTTGCTCATGAATTTATGTTGCAAGGTCTAGTCCAGATGCAGTGGAAACAAGAAGCATTAAATAGGGGTTTATCTTGGTTTAGAGCAAAAACGGGTTCCTACAAAGATAGATCTAGTGCCATGCCTTAAGGTTCCGAAAAACTCTCTCTTTTTGTCTGCTAAGCGCTTCCTTTCAGGCTAAGCCAGATCAGAAACAGATGCAACAATAAGAGGCATCCCTTCTTAGACATAATTTCATCTTGGTGTTGTGTCAAGCATCGTTCTTCCATCTGCTCCTGAGGGTTGAGCATCGGGTTGTGTTTTAGTGCTTGTTATGGAAAGATAAATCTTAAGGTCAGAGTTTTAATTTGCTCCACTGGCAAAGTCCAAACAACTGCTCATGAAGATACTCACGTAAAGTGGATTTTATGTTATGTAGATGCATGATGAAACTTAGATTTAACGTCTTTCACACCCATCAAAAATTTCCCATCTGCTGTGGGATTCGCTCTCATGTTGCTCAAGCGGATGTGAGTACAAGAGTTTTAGATCATGCTTTGATGTGCAATGTTCTCCTACACCACCCACCAAAAACACTGATGTCCAAAGAAAAAAGACAGAAAGGGGCGTGAATGAAAGTCTGCACATGGTTACAACTTCAAATACAACTTATTTTTCATTAACGTCTAAACAAGAGGGTTCTAAACAAGTGAAGGGGCTCTAACCTCAAAACATAGTCATACGGCCAGAATCCTTATGAGGACAGCGGAGACTAGTCCAAAGCTATTATAAATCCTGATTAATCAGGTATGCACTGCCTCTGAACATGTGTTGAGGCCTGATCTCTGCCCTCTCACTAACCACTGGCAGGAGTTGGCATTCACATTTGCAGTAAAAACTCCTCAATTTTTGTTAACCATCCCCTTAGTCCATGAGAAAACGCCAGGTTTATTAATCACAATATTGACATATTTCTTCATGCATTTCGTTATGGTCTGGCTTTCCTGCTCAAACGAGAATCTAGATTCTCTTAAAAAATAAATGCACGCTATTGATCCTTGTCCAAGACAACCAATAAGCCTAAAGGCATAAAATATAGGATAGTCCTTCTCCAGGCAGTGATGCAAGAACAGGAGTGTTAGTTTCCATTTGCCAAAGCGAAAAAGAAAACATAATGGAGATTCTTCAAGCAGCATGATACCAGGCCTTTTTGAAAATGTTCTGCTTCAGCTGGGTTTTGCTTGGATGGATAGACATCCTTAGGAGGCAGTATGCAAGAACAGAAAAACCAAACATTTGTGCCTCTTCCTCAAAAGCAGCTTAACAAACCCCAGAGACCGAACTCAGTAGGGTTCACTGCAGTGTCGGTGTTCACTCAGTGCTTCAAACTAAATATTAGCAAAAACATCTTCAAAAAAAGCAAAAAATATAATGGTTTAATAGATGAGGTTAACTCTGAAAATAAACAATGTCTGGTGAGTACCTTCCCACAGAGTCCACAGAAGCCTGGCTAAAATCGAATGGTACATAGATGATGCAGGAACAAAAATCCTATTCTGAGCCAAAGGAGCAGTTAAAAAAAAAAAAGAAGAATTGCACAATGACTGAAAGAAAAACATTGAACAGGTGGCATTTTAAAACTCTGGCCCAGGGAACGCCAAAAGCTACTCTTCAATCCACCATTCTAACAGATGTAAACAAAGGAACATGTTCTCATTGGACAATTAACCTTGGTCTGCTGCAGTTCGTCTTAATAACAACATTATGCTTCATGTAACACAATATCAGGATCAATATCAGTGCAGTTTGTCCACAAACTCATGAGAAATGAACATATCAGCCATATCAGGATGCTACCAATTAAAATCTATCTTACAATGCTCACAGGAAACCTGAGAATTCACTTAGGTGATATTTGAACAGAGGTGGGTAGAGTACCCAAAAACTTTACTCAAGTAAAAGTAAAAGTACTTCTAGAAATATTTACTCAAGTAAAAGTAAAAGTACTAGTCTTGAATAGTTACTTGAGTAAGAGTAAAAGAGTATCGGATAAAAAATCTACTCAAGTAGTTAGTTACTAGTTACTTTGGGTCATATATACTGTACTGAGCCTATTTTTATTTAGATATATAGATAAAATGTATGTAATGTATGTGTGCGTGTATAAATGTATATATTTCATCAGACTTTACTCCAATTTATGTAATTTATTATAAAACCCTGTTTACTTAAGTAACAGATATAGGTGTCATGCCATAACATATTTTTAATACGACTGACTTTATATTAAATGTGAATTTAACATTGAAAGTTAATGTGATATAAATATTGCTACTAATCTTTCATTGTTCAGAAAGAGAGCAAATAACATTTACATTATTAAAGATAATTTTCACTGACAGTCTAGATTTCAATCACTCTCAGAAACTCCCATTAAAATCACTGAAACTGTTAACACTGTGAAATCAATATCTTAATTAAAGATTCGTACACACATCTGCACTTTGTTGTTCCTGCGAGAGAATTCGCCAGAAAGAGGTCTCCAGTCAGTGAGCTAGTGAAGGAAGCACCGGCATTTTAGCGATGACTCATCGGAACACCTCTGATTGGCCAATGCTTTAATAAGCTCAATAGAATCATGTGTGATTTGTTATAATGCGCAGCGCTGTATAAACGCATCTATCTCTGGCTAAGCGCCAGCAAGCAATCACAGATCTGAATTTAGCAGCTGATAATATGACTCGCTGAACGTACTTGCACAGGTGTGATTGTATTAAAATTAATAAAATCTTAATCGGCTATTTTTTGTCTTTTGGAAGCTGCATTCAACTTGACTCCCCTCTGTTATAAGCCACACACGTACAACAAAGTAATGTCACAGTGGTATCGTGTACTGTAATCGAATGTAGCCCAAGTTATTACCTGTTAAACAGTAGACAGCACACGCGGTGTTCATCTAATAAGGATCTCCATCGCTAGCAAATAATAGCCTTTGCAGATTTCAATTCAGTGCAGTTCCAGCCACGTTTTCAACGCTCTTTCTGTTCTTAAACGTTACAACTCCGAGTGAACCACTTCAGATGCTCAGCGCGTGCGGCAGGGAACTGAACGACTCATTCAAACTGATTCATGAACCAATTCACTCGTTTGCCAATTAGTTTGATCAAGCCTTTGAACAGAATTGACTCAAAAGAATGAATCATTCGCGAATGGGCATCGCTCATTGCCCAGAGAAAAGTAGACGGCGCGTTTGGAATAAGTAACGAGAGGAGCGTAACACACAGTAACGAAGTAAAAGTACAGATTTTTCCCCAAAAATTTACTCAAGTAAGAGTATAAAGTACCCATCTTTAAATATACTCCGAAAAGTATTCGTTACCCCAAAAAATTACTCAAGTAAATGTAACGAAGTAAATGTAACTCGTTACTACCCACCTCTGTATTTGAAAGGGCATGTTCTTGCAGTGAGGACTATTTTCACTCAGCAGTTAAAAGGCGATTAAAAGGTGAGGTAAACCATGCATGGATTGATGTCATGCTCGGGTGATTAGTGACACATACAGTTACACTTCCCAGTGTTATGCATTCATTCATGGTTTTATAGGTGTCCTATGATTCGCACAAACACAAAACAATGAAATGACAAAGAATATCATAGCTTATAGAATATCCTAGGTTTCTGACCTTTGCAGCCTATTTCCTTGTTTTTCGCTTTCTTTTGTAAGAGTGCATCTTCTAATTAGACATATACTTCAGACTAAAGAAGCTCTTGACTACCTGCTTTTCCTCTCTACACTTACAGGGAGACTGGAGGAGGCTCAAGTCTTTGGAAGTGAATGACCCCCAACCGAGAGGTGAACAGAGCACAGGGGTTTTTCACAGAATTCCACCTTAGACACACACAATGCGCTGTAAGTATGTGAATGGAGTGTCCTTCAGACTTACAAACTGTAGACTGTTTCTAGATTTTTTTTTCATTGTGTTGTCTCAAGAATGATAAATTGGGGGCTAATGAAGGTCATTTTGATAACAAAAACAATGATACATTAAAAAGACTTACATTTCGTTTTAACCTATGAGTCTGTCAGCAGGAACATTTCTTATCTAAGCACATACTTTCCAGACTAGCATCACTAACTCCCCTAGTGCTGAAGACATTTGTGGTTACTTGATAGTTTTACAGGTCTAGTTCTTATATGAGGCCTTTTAGAATAAAAGGTATTTTGGATTCATTCAAAAATATTATACAATGGCAGATCCCTATTTATTTATATTCAGTTTTTTTGCTCTAATGTCTCCTATCTGGCTCAGCTCCCAGTCCACATGGATCTGCAGACTGTTAAAAGATGATCTCAATGTTTAACACAAGCTTTATCTCTAACAATTATACTACCACCTATTGGACAGTTTAAGCACAACAGTAACAGGTATGCAGACTTGACATTTCCACAGCAGCTCAGTTTAGTAATGCAGGCTACAAGCACGAAAAGTATTTAGACACGTAAGCCACAGTCTAATTCTGTAATAATGGCTGGCATTATTTGTTTGCAGATGTTTGTTTGTTTTTCTTCTAATGCAATATGTGCAGCACTGCTCTAATGTCTAAGTACTCAGGGAAACCATGCATATATATTACTGACAGCTTCCCAGCCGCAGTGAGTGGATCATAATGGCCATGTAAATAATTCAACAGGAGAACAAGACTGATAGTGATAGTGAGTAGAGGACAGTGATGTCATCTTATGGCAGGTGGTCATTTCCTCTGAAAGGCACATTTGTCATGGGGAGCATCACGTGGATCATAGCTCAAACATACACCTACTGTATTTATATTTCAAAGCCTGGAGTTTAAGTAGATTTGTGCAAAAGTGAGAGTAAATGATACATGACAACATGCGACACCTCCTTTTTCAGCGTCAGGTTTTAATTAAAAATGAAATATGGCTGACTCTCCAACTTATTGCAGAGAGAACTGGCGTGTTACAGAAGAATCATGGCTATGTGGGTCAGGCTTCACTTTTTTTGTAAAAACATCTGTATGTTTACAAATTCTTTTGGTGTGTCTTCGTGACCGCATGTTTAGATTTAAGTATTAGAATACATTGTACTTAATGTGAGTACAACTGCAAAAATGTAGTATGCGTGCACTCTTTCTTTGCTCAGAATGAGTTTAAGCTATCTGATTTGTTTAGGAAAGCCTCTGAAAGTCCCATGGTATCCACCTGAGAGGAAGCAAGAAAAGTGAGAAAAGGATGGGAAAAACAAAGGTGGACACAAGTCACAAAATCATGTTCATAATTAAGAGTTATTTAGCAGCAATCTCATTTCTGTTTTATAGACCGACCACCCAGAGGTCACTTACCATCTGGTGCATATTGCAGAAAAAAATGCCAAGCTCTTTCTTTAATTATCAAGCTCTGGTCTGACTGTCTGTCTGCTACACAGTTCCACAGAATCGGCGTGCAAATGCTTTTACTAGTCTGCTGGGAAAACAAAAAGTTATTTTTGCAAAGTAATACAAGCTACTACAAAGAACAACCTATAGATACTGGATTTGGCAGTTTGACGAGTTATCTGGAATAAATTCTGTATTGTTTGAGCTGAGTAATAGTCCCAATTGGATATTCCTGTGCATAACTGAGTGCCTGATTAATTGGCAGCTTACTTTTGGATAGACAGAAATTTGGATTACTGTCACACATGTGGGCGGTTCTAGACCAGAAACATTGCAAAAGGACAAGGCACAATCAGATAACTGACATAAACTGTACGCAGAGTAGAATAGAAAACAAACACTGAGACTCAACTAAACAAAGTGGAAAAGACAAAAAAGGTGAATGTTTCCTTTCCTGCTCCACAAGCTCTTAGGAGTCTATCGGTCTTTGTGTTGACTGGGATGCGGCTTGCATGACATTAGCGCTAATAGGGACGAAGTGTACGCATATATTTGCCTGACCCAGAGAAAGGTGGAGAGAGAGAGAGAGACTGAGAGGAGAAAGAGAGAGGAAGTGAAAGGGCACATGAGGATAGAAGCTGGTGGATTTGAAGAGTCTGGGCCCAAAAAGAAAGAACGGGGACATGGAGAGGCCTGAATCTCCTGAGGCTTTCCCGAAAGCACACTGACTCTTTGAGTAGAGCCTCTGCCACTCTGCACGTACACCCAGAGCCTCTCCAGTCGCCTGGCTTCAGTGTGGGAGCAGAGAAGAAAGAGAATGAGGAAAAGAGAGACAGCGAGAAGGAGAGCAAGGCCAGGGAGGGAGGGTGTGAGGAAGGGAGGCAGAGAAAGGATGAAAGAGCGACATTTGTTGCTGTGCAGATGGGTGAAATTTCACGTCGCTGGCAGTGCGATATATCCCAGATTTCTGATCAGACAGGGGGCCGTGAATACACATTGTGGACATTATGAATACCATTATTCATGTTGTATCACTCCATCTGGATTCAGACAAACAGAGAAGTGTCTGAAAAGGATTTTTCTGATGAATGAGGTCTGTGATGAGACACGGTTTGAGTTTGTATAGTAATGCTGTATGTAAAAAGCATTCGTTTACATGTTCAAATGCATATGCTAGTGTGGTCAAAGTGTGCATTTGCAGAGCACTTAGGTCTGGTTTCAAACTAATTCAAGAAAAATGGAACTAATTATGGTCTGTTTTCGCAACTGACTCGGTCTACAGCAGCTTTGCAGTGAAATTATTCAGGCAGCAAAACCTCTCTGTGCTAATTGAATCAGAGAGGCTTTTCAACTCGGGCAAAAACCAAGTCAGACAGTGAGCCTGCATGATAACAATTATACAATCTACACTGATTTTTACTAGCTTCAGTTCAAACAATCCACAAACAGTGAGACGATGACAGTTAGCATTCATATCTAATCTTTCAGAGGGTAATTAGTCTATGAACACAGCACAGGAAAAGGACTGTCTGCATCAGCACTCCTATATTGTCTGTGACCTCTACATGGCTCTTCCTGAAGTCATGCTCGTCACCCCTACATGTTTCAGTGGTGCTAACCTCCTGCGTGCACACATAACTTCTCACTGTGACACTGTATCAACATGGAACCATTGTCCTCCATCTTTGTCAGTGGGGATGTCAGAAGCACTCTTTTCATCTTCTGAAAGTGATCTGATTTACTCCAATTTACTCCATCAGCTGCTATTTAGAGAGTTCCATGTTGCATTTGAATATCAAAGCCCATGAGAAGGTGGCCAGACACTTTAAATGCCATTTTGCACAGCACTTTTGTTAGGGAATGTGACCACTGAAGTGTTGATGACCAAATGAACGAGCTTGGAGAAACAAAGCCTGCTTTGTGCAGCACGACAATCACATGCACACACACAAAATACAAGAAACACCATTACTTTCTGAATCCAAAGATACGCAAACTTTTGACTACTGCGCTTGAATTCTGGGTCAAGTCCAAGATTTACAGATGTGTCAATATGGATAACATTACTGTTACGGACACAATAATATCCTCAGGACTCAGCACAGAATCTTGAGTGCCAAAAGTATTATTAAACAACAAACAACATTTCAGTCACAAATGGTTTTCAAAAGGCTCCTCTCACTGAAACAGCATTTGAGGTTCATGGAAAGGGTTTCCCACCATTTCCCTCACATTCTGCTCTCAAGATGTGATCTCACATGTCAAGTTAAAAGTCTCTGCCTGCGGTCTCTTCTATTTTTAAGACATTGTGCCCACTTTCAGGGATAAACTACATCACTTATATCTGTAAATCAAGAGGGACAGACACAATAACAATCAGAGACCTTCAACTATGCCATAAGAGCTCTCTGATTGGCTGGTTTTGTGTGAAAGTACAAGAGGAGCCTATTATTCAACACACCAATAATTTTCGCGAAGCTGCCAGAAATTCAAAAGACCCACCAGATCCAAGGGGCACCAGTGTAAAGACCAATAACTATCCGTGTTAATTAATGTGCTTGTTCACTAAAGAAACGACCTTGTTAACATCTATTTCCATCAGTACCATTGAGATATTTGCCAAGAACCATGAATAAGGTGGTCGGGCATTCTCGTTTCCCTTAAAATTGAGACCAGATAAATGGGAAGGCTTTTTACGTAACTTTACCAACACATAAAAAGGCCTTCCTTTGTGAGGATACATGGAGTCAAACAAGTCTGCAAGTCTTTTTATCACCAACCACCGTCAAGATTGCATTTTCTTTCTCTTTTTAACTAACACAATTCAGCTAAAAAGAACAGTAAACAAAATAAAAACTTGATGTCAATACATGTAACATCCACAGGCATAATCACACAATGACTGACTCTTTGTTTTTTGCTATTCTGCATTTTTTCTGAAAAGTCTGTTTGCATAAGGGACATAGAGGGTAAGAAAAGAATCTACTATCACAAAAAAAAAAAAACACCTGCATCTCAAGCACTGTAAGAGAGAGCCAGGACATGTTGCTATGGCAAGAGGCTCTGTGATTTATTATTATTATTTATTATTTATTTATTTATTTATTTTGCAAAGGCAGCTAGCAATTCTCACAACTTGTCTATATTGTTGTTCTACCAATTTCAAGTGTTTTAAACAAAACACCACTCATATCAACACAGATTATACACTTTTTTATGGTCATTTTCCATCAAGAAGTGTAGACATATTCAAGGTTATTTCCCTTTCTAAGTGCACAAATCAATGAATTTTACACACTGTGAAAATCTGAAAACATCTGGAAGAAAAGCATTTCCAGACCACAAGTCCTAATAACTTTAGAGTAAAGTCTTGGCTCATAACTTAAACTGGAAACTGAGTCCTGCTCTGGTGGATTCAAATGAATGTGTTTTATGAAAAGGATTCATATTAAAAATGTATTCAATAAACATTAAGTGACAAAATTGTTTCAAGTGTGTAAAAATCCAATAATTTTTTATGAAATTGATGGGAGATTCATCATGATAATGAAAGTTATCCTGTAGATCAATTTCAAAGCATCTAGATCAAACTTCATAGAAAGATAAAGTGGATTTACATCTTTTATTTAGATGCTGTGACATAAGTTAAACTCTAGTTATGCAGGTACAGTTTCATTTATATGCTAAGTTGCTAACAGTGACATGAGGACAGTCCAAGATCCGTGTCTGATAGTAAAAAAAACTAATCAACAAAGTGAAAATTGTGAACCATTCCATTGTGAACAAACGGCAGTCAATATAAATCACAGCACAATGAGGATACCTTGTACAGGCAGAAAAGAATGACTGCATTCTTCCCCTTCGGTTGTTCATTTCTTTGATTTATCTTGCTTCTTGTGGAGCTAGTGAAGATAGTAGATAAGATATGTAATTGAGGCAAATGTCTGTTATTGTACAGCCCTTACAGAGCAGCCTCCACTGCGTTCATGATAAGCATGAAGTCTTAAAATTAAAAACAGGCTGCACAAGGTTAGTTCAAAAGGGCTTAATTTTTTATCAAAGAAATGTAATCTTGTATCACAAGCGTGCTGTTACATTCATAAATTCATTAATTGTGTTCCACTAATTCATATATGCACACCTGTTGCTTAACACAATGACTGCAAAATATTACGTATCTCTACTAAATCTGGAGACATTTGAAAAAATGGCATGACAAATTTTTCCTTTCTCTTTGGAAGAAGAGAAGATCTGTAAAGTTTCAAAGACTGAAGTCTCAAATCCAAAGAGATATTCTTTATAAAAGTTGTACATTATGTGGAAAATGTTTTTCACCAAATAATTTTCTTATACTGTACAGTTCCTCCTCATTTATCTCCAGGTCTCCTACCAGATCATACCCCCCCCCTTACCTGAAGGCCATGTACCAAAACCTAAATCCAATCCACCTCTCAACCGGTACAGTCACCTCAGAAAGCAGATGTTAGTCACATATCTGATGAGCCTTATTTTCATATGGCATTTTTCTCTTACGATGTTACAGGTATCTGACACGTTACTCTGTGAATTCTGTGAAGCCCATCTACAAGACAGGGCTGACGTGGTGTTAGAAGAGAATGAGCGTAGGACATCCTGCCCTGAAAAAAAGTGTCAGATACAGACCCAAACCACTGTTCATAAAGCACTGATGGAAACAGCTGTTTACCCAATCTAAACAGTGACTTTCATGGGAAAGAGAGGATCTATGACCAAGGACTTTGTGTGGTGCCTCTGGCACAAAGAGACTGTGAGAGAGCCAGTGTGCACTAAAACATCAAGATGCAAATTCAGAGATCAATGTAATGTAACTCTAGAGCTATATGTTCAGTCCTCTGATTTGGCTTTCCATCATGTGATTTAAAGAAATGTTAAATTATTTTATTGCAAACGCATATTTTCAAATAAAAATGTTTACCTCACTTGCAGACGTTTCTAAGTTTGTATGTGTTTGTGCCAGCTGTTTTCAATCTGTGGCAAAATGTGCTGTCTTCAAAAGTCCTTTTGGCTGCTATAACATGAAGGGCAGGTCAAGGTTCATAAGTCCGTCTCCCATGTAGATGTGCCCATGCTAAGGGCTCTGGGGAATGTGGAAGAAGGTGAGATCCAGTCAGAGCAAACTGCGTAATACACACACCCTGCCGCCCAGTTCAAGCTGGAAGCACCATGACCCTATATGAAGAACACACAGTAAGCAAAAATGACAAGAAAAAGACTAGAATTATCCTACTGTGCAAGATCAAAGAGGAAAGAGAAGACAAAAAGCATTTTGTATAAACTGAACCTGAATTATCAGTCTTTACACATAACAACCACTGACAGAATCCAGACTGTGATGGTGTGACAGATGCAAAGTAAAATCTGGAGAAGAAAGTCGTGTGACAGAGTTGGCTCCATTATGGATGAGTATTATCGCAGTGGTGTATAAAGAAGAGGTGCTTTGGGGTCTTTCTGTTTGGGTGGCCCCAGTATCCAGCTGCTGGCATTGACTTGCACCCAGTACCGCAAAGCTCAATGCCAGTGAAGTCTGTTTGAATTGCAGCACTGAAAATTAACTGCTAGGAAAGGAAATGATGTGACGTGTGGCCAAGTATGGTGTCCTATACTTGGAATTTGTGATCTGCATTTAACCCAGCAGTGAATAGTGAACCAACATGCCCACACCAACCATGAACACATGCCTGGAGCAGTGGGCAGCCAATGCTGCGGTGCATGGGGAGCAGTTGGGGGTTCGGTGCCTTGCTCAAGAGTCTCACCTCAGTTGTGGTATTGAAGGTGGAGAGAGCGCTGGATATTCACTTTCCCCACCTACAACCCATGACCTTCGGGTTACAAGTCTAACTTTCTATCCATTAGGCCACGCTCTGCGCCCTGCCCTGCGCTAACTGCTAACAATGTTTAACCTAAAACACTCAAAATTTTCACTGTGACATCATTATGACTTTCAATATTTATAGGCAGCAGTTCTATACATCGCTCACTAATTAGAAAAGCTTTTGAGGATAATATGGAGTAATTAGATTTTCTCGTCTGAAAGATACAATATTAAATACTACTGGCAAATCAAACAAGTTGCTTCCATCAACACTGAACGAAACCATTTCCCTCCATTTCTTACAGTGATATTTGGCTTAAAAGTCATGCGGTTATACAATATTTTCTGCCTTTCCAAGTTCTTGGGAAATCTCCCTACTTTTTCCTAGTCCTGGCCACATTCAAGGAAACATGAGTGAAGCCGAAGGGGGGTGGCGGTCAGTATTACCACCCATTCCCAGTATCCCCCTACACCTATCTGAAGCGTCCAGATGAACCTGTTCACCTCTGGCAATTTTTGAAAGGGGATTGGTTTTTTCCACCTGATTGGTCAAGGGGAAAAGGAAGAAACTGTTACGCAGGGTGGGTAAATGCCCTCTGTTGGAGACCTGCTCTACTTTTTCAGGCAAAACAAATCAACTTAGCCTAGTGTTGCCTGAGGTTAGAGGCCATCCCTTAGAGAGAGAAATAAGGACAAATAACCTCCTTTAATGAAACAGCTGAGATGTTTCTACCACACTTAAAGTCTGGGCATGTGTCCAGTAAGTTGACTGTGCCTTCAGACTCTACTGAGAAACAACAAAGAGCCATTTGCCTTCTAAATCAGAGTCCGATAACAATATTCCCAGTGAGGAAATGCTCAAATTTACATAGTCTTTGATGAGTCATTGACTTTTGTCTTCCATCTATACACTTCAAGGTCGCATTCAACAGGAAGGTCACTCTTAATTTTGCAATAAACGCTCTTATGCAAGAGTCACAAACCATGTTTTCAGTAAATGTCAAGGCTCAAAGTGATGCTCTATGGCTTCGCTTGGGATGTTAAACAGGTCAGATTCCATCTGGTTAAGATTCAGGATCAGCAGAACAAGATATTCCTTGAGGAACTTGATGTTTAACAATCAGTAGTGGTTTGTAGCCTGTAGGAAAGCGATGGGTAATGCTTCATGAAGCATGCTTGATGAATACCTTTCAGCAAGTTTATGTCTGACTTGAATTTGTGGGGAACAACAACAGACGAATAGCTTTCTGAATAACTGTTTTGTTAGTTCACTCCCAACTGACAAACATGGCAGGCGACCCACTAAGACACACCAACATATACGAATGGGAGATTTATCGTTGTCATAGAAAATGGCAATCCAAAACGCATCTTCTCAGAAAGAAAAAAGAACAAAGGTATCATAGTTAGACCCCAGATGTCTCCTTGGCTTTAGCTCGGCCTTAGGCAGCTGTCAAATCATATCTGTCATTAACCCAGGGAAATCCAGCTACAGGGATCATGGGATGCCTTGCAGAAGGATTTTTACACCCTCCTCATGTTTCCCACCACTATTAAGACTTCCTAAATGCAATTTGCATGTCAGCATCATTTTTTGGAAAGTATGGTGGTGTTAACAGGTGTTGTTCACCTTTGAATTATAATGTCTAAAGCAAAATAAGGGTCCGACTTCATTGCAAACATTTCATTACAAGACTAGAGGGTGGGAGCTGGAGACTCCCACAGTACCTTCAGAAACAGTATTGTGACTGGAAATAAAACCACATCAAGAATAAAGCATCATGGAAGAACGGTAATGAAAGATCATTCCCTTTAATTACCTTTGGGAACATCCTCGCTCAAAGGATCTAGAAAGTCAGGGTTCAGGTGAGACATTTTCAAGATGGACTTCTTTTTCAGGTTAACCGGTTCACGAAAGTGCAGATAGTTACGCAGTTTCACAGACTCAATGGGATCTAGACCTGCGATCAAGTGTAGGGTGACCAAGACGTCCTCTTTTTCCTGGACATTTCTAAATTGCCTAAAATCTTCAGGGTTTTCCTATTGTTCTTCCTATTGTAGATAACTGACCAGTCATGGTGAGCAAGAAGGTGGGATCTTACAGAGAATGGTCAAAGCAATACAATTGCTCATACTGCACATATAATGTATGAGGACTGTGAAGAGCACATCAATTGATAAACAAAGACAAGACCCGGACATTTTTGGACTTATGGTCACCCTAATCATGTGTTCAAAATTTAAACAGATCTGACTGGGTCTGACAATTCAAATAAATGACAACATAAGGAGATGAACTGAAGACTGATTACAAGAAAGTGTCTTCAGAGAACTGAAATGGATTACATTTTACCAGGAAATGGAAACATACAAACTTTAGTTTTATACTCACACAGCTGCATCTGATTGCTGGTGGAGAACATATACAAACACTTGTGAATTGCTAAGAGTTTGGCTGTAAGCATACTGTACCTCCAAAGCTTCGGTTTGTCTGCACGTTGCCACAGAGGCTCTTATGCACCACGTGGCACTACAGGCGCATGTTTAGCGATGTTTGACACGGTCATTGCCAATCTACTTGCCTCGTTCACTTTCACCTGCAGAAACAGAGGCATGTTAACCGCTTCATAAACATTCAACAAGCCTCCTGCCATCTACCATGTTCACTCCATTATAAACCATGAATAAACAGAAAACAGAATAAATAATAACAGTTGTTTTACATCCAAACATTACCACAGACACATAAACAACATTCATTTTGTGTGTGTTTCCAATTTTTCTTGAAATGTTTAAGACTCTTTGATTGCTAAAAATTAAAGACTGGACAACAAAGCAAGATCTGTATTTTATAAAGACAAACATACTACAATTCTTAAGTGCAGATATACCAAATGAATCAAAGAAGTTGGGCTTTTGTTCATTTTCTTTCATCTACTTTCCTATTTCCAGAATGCTGCATGCTCGTTATAGTCCCATCTGTGTCATGTAACCCAAACACCCCTCCTCTCACCGTGACCCCTTCCTCTGTGGCATCGTCCCCCTCTCCCTTAATGCGCGTCTCTGTGTGCTCGTACTCATGGGATGGGTCGCCTGTGAATTGCCCCTGTGCTGCTAATGCCACATCTGCAATCATGGACTCAGAGGCTGGGGGAGCAGGTGCCAATCCATGCGGTTTAAACTGTTTAATGATCAAAACATTATACAAATTAATTTGAGACAGAACGTTTTATCACTCACTAACAAAATTAAACATATTGGTACTGATTATCAAAGTTTTAAAGTGGATTTACACAAAAATAATGAGTAATTCAAACAATAAAAGTTTATTTCATTGCAAAATAAATTTCTTATCCTGGCATATTTTGCTGAGACTAATTTAGTAAACAAGCACTTATTCAAACAAGCAAAAAGATTTCCTACCTGTACAGAGACTTTCTGTTCTTCATTTCATCCTCTCCAACTCCTTGAGCAATAAAATAGTCATATTTTAGCCCAAAATCTTTCCCCAAAACAAAACCTGGCGGAATTCATAGTTTCTCTTGAGAATGACCAGCGAGGTTTGAAGAGCGGCTCTGTGCTCACCATTACCGGTGGCTAAATCCAACGAGTAATGAAAGACTCAAAGTCCATCGCAACACTATATACTAACAAATGTTTATTCATAAAAGACTACGTTACTGCAGTAATTTGCATTTATTTTGCTTATTAGAACAAGCTAATAAGCCTCGCTCTCCGGTTACTCTGCGGTTGCTAAGGTTAACAAAATACCTAGCAGCCTGTTGTTATAGCAACTCTGTCTCTCTCTCTCAGGTGTGTGTGTGTGTGTGTGTGTGTGTGTGTGTGTGAGCATGTTTTTGTGACATATCAGGACACAACTCTTTATAATGACATGGGTATGACACAGGTATTACATATATATATATATATATATATATATATATATATATATTAATATTTTATTCCTTTTTTTAGCATTTAGGGTCATGATGATGACAAGAGATTTAATTTAGTTAGATGTCTGCACAGATGACAGTGGCTCCTCGTCTACTGAGAGAGACATGTGACACAGCTGGCAGGATGTATGTTCAGTCTGACCTAATGCCCTCTGCGTGATACCAGCAGCTTCACACGCTGTATGTGTGAACTAGTGCTGTTAACAGCATCCACAGCTGACAGAAGAAGTCAGCTGCCTGTTGAGAACACATTAGTGTGTTTATGTGTGTGACGACAGAGGCTGTGTGTGGCAGTTTAAGATGATGACAAACAGAAGTAGAGAGGGAAGTATGATTACAACTTTGCACAGGCATTAGAAAACTCATATTTCATCCCAAATGGGGGAAATATGTTCTATCTATCTATCTATCTGTTTATCTACTGTATCTATAATTATTGCATTGTGACATAATTATTTTGACAATTAACCCCAAATTTTCATTATGGTAAATGAATGAATGAATGATATTATAAGTCTTTTATTTATGCTGAATACTATTTTTTATTGTATCTGGACAGAATGATTTGCAGTTAGTATACAGTAAGTATTATTGTTAAAATACTATGCATTGTTGAAATACTAGTTGTTATAATTATTTTGAGTTACTTTTTTTTTCATTTTAGTAAATGTTTTAGTAATTTTGTGTTTGTAATTTTTGAAGCGTTTTTTTTGTTAACTGTCATGAAAATAATGTCAATGCAATAAACATTAAATGTTGTAAAGAAAGTTAAATGTTTCTCTCTCTCTCTTTATATACATATATATACACACACACATATATATAAGTACAGGAAAACGAGTGGCCATCATTACTTTAAGAAATGAAGGTCAGTCAGTCCGAAAAATTGGGAAAACTTTGAAAGTGTTCCCAAGCGCAGTCACAAAAACCATCAAGCGCTACAAAGAAACTGGCTCACATGCGGACCGCCCCAGGAAAGGAAGACCAAGAGTCACCTCTGCTGCGGAGGATAAGTTCATCCGAGTCACCAGCCTCAGAAATCGCAGGTTAACAGCAACTCAGATTAGAGACCAGGTCAATGGCACACGGAGTTCTAGCAGCAGACACATCTCTAGAACAACTGTTAAGAGGAGACTGTGTGAATCAGGCCTTCATGGTAGAATATCTGCTAGGAAACCACTGCTAAAGAAAGGCAACAAGCAGAAGAGACTTGTTTCGGTTGTTAAAGAACACAAGGAATGGACATTAGACCAGTGGAAATCTGTGCTTTGGTCTGATGAGTCCAAATTTGAGATCTTTGGTTCCAACCACTGTGTCTTTGTGCGACGCAGAAAAGGTGAACGGATGGACTCTACATGCCTGGTTCCCACCGTGAAGCATGGAGGAGGAGGTGTGATGGTGGGGAGGTGCTTTGCTGGTGACACTGTTGGGGATTTATTCAAAATTGAAGGCATACTGAACCAGCATGGCTACCACAGCATCTTGCAGCGGCATGCTATTCCATCCGGTTTGTGTTTAGTTGGACTATCATTTATTTTTCTACAGGACAATGACCCCAAACACACCTCCAGGCTGTGTAAGGGCTATTTGACCAAGAAGGAGAGTGATGGGGTGCTGCGCCAGATGACCTGGCCTCCACAGTCACCGGACCTGAACCCAATCGAGATGGTTTAGGGGTGAGCTGGACCGCAGACAGAAGGCAAAAGGGCCAACAAGTGCTAAGCATCTCTCGGGGAACTCCTTCAAGACTGTTGGAAGACCATTTCAGGTGACTACCTCTTGAAGCTCATCAAGAGAATGCCAAGAGTGTGCAAAGCAGTAATCAAAGCAAAAGGTGGCTACTTTGAAGAACTTACAATATGAAATATTTTCAGTTGTTTCACACTTTTTTGTTATGTATATAATTCCACATGTGTTAATTCATAGTTTTGATGCCTTCAGTGTGAATCTACAACTTTCATAGTCATGAAAATAAAGAAAACTCTTTGAATTATAAGGTGTGTTCAAACTTTTTGTCTGTACTATACAGTACAGACCAAAAGTTTGGAAACATTACTATTTTTAATGTTTTTGAAAGAAGTTTCTTCTGCTCATCAAGCCTGCATTTATTTGATCAAAAATACAGAAAAAACAGTAATATTGTGAAATATTATTACAACTTAAAATAATAGTTTTCTATTTGAATATACTTAAAAAAAAATATTTATTCCTGTGATGCAAAGCTGAATTTTCAGCATCATTACTCCAGCCTTCAGTGTCACATGTAACATCCAGTCTATCACATGATCATTTAGAAATCATTCTAATATTCTGATTGATTATGAGTGTTGGAAAAAGTTCTGCTGTCTAATATATTTGATGAATAAAAGGTTAAAAAGAACTGCATTTATTCAAAATAAAAAACAATTTCTAATAATATATATTCTAATAATATATTTTCTTTACTATCACTTTTTATCAATTTAACACATCCTTGCTGAATAAAAGTATTGATTTTATAAATTAAAAAAAGAAAGAAAAGAAATTACTGACCCCAAATTACGGACCAGTAGTGTATATTGTTATTACAAAATATTTATATTTTAAAAACATAGCTTTTTTTTTTTTTTTTTTACTTTTTATTCATCAAAGTATCCTTAAAAAGTATCACATGTTCTGAAAAAATATTAAGCAGCAGAACTGTTTCTAACTTTGATAATGAATCATCATATTAGAATGATTTCTAAAGGATCATGTGATAATGATCCTAAAAATTCAGCTTTGCATCACAGAAATAAATGATAATTTAAAGTATAATAAATTTAAAAACAATTATTTTAAATTGTAATAATATATAACAATTTTACATTTTTTTTCTGTATTTTTGATCAAATAAATGCAGGCTTGATGAGCAGAAGAAACTTCTTTCAAAAACATTAAAAATAGTAGTTTTTCCAAACTTTTGGTCTGTACTGTATATATATCACACACACACACACACACACACACACACACACACACATACACATACACATATATATATATATATATATATATATACAATTTCATTCCAAAATCAAAAGAAAAGAATATATATATATATATATATATATATATATATATATATATATATATATATATATATATATATATATATATATATATATATATATATATATATATAATATTTTCTTTTCTTTTGATTTTGGGATGAAATTGTAAGCATCATGCATGGTGATTTCTAACATCTTATATTTAAGGAACTTTCTTTCTTTCTTTCTTTCTTTTTCTTTCAATGGTTCCTTTATTGGCATTGATGGTTCAATGAATTACCTCCATTAAAACTTTCCATTGCACAAATAGAGGTCTTGGGTTTTGAAAACCCCTATGTAACCTTTATTTTTAAGAGCATATGTCTACAGCATAAGCTTTTTCCTGCATGGTCAAACCAAGCAGCATCCGTTACAGGTGTCAAGTGCTTAGCACTGCAGCGCTCTTAAAGCAGGTCCCTGTGAGCGCTAGCAGGCTCATGTGTCTGCACTGCTGTGGGATGTGCTTCAGTGCTGTCGAGGAGCAGTTAGCCACAAGGACTCTGTTGAGTTAGCAGCTCACGGGATCAACGCGAACACAGACGGCCGGCCGGCCTCATTCACAGGAGATTAGTGGCCACAACATCACACCCGACTCTGGCTATAACTCACAAAGCCTCTGAACCAGAGGAAGGAGAGCATGAGGAGGAGAGAAAGAGGGCAGGAAGGAAGTAATGCTGTCTGTATTTCACATATTTGGACAGATTTGTCTCATGCTTGTCTCGGCTGGTAGAACTCAACATGACTTATTGAGAAAAAACAAAAGGCCTTATTGGCGCACTAACTTATGTTTAGGTTTTCACTGCTTGACCCAACTTTGACATATACAGTGTTGGGTATAATGCATTATTAATTAATAATAATAATTTAATTACTTTTCCCATGAATAAGTAAGGGATTATTCTTATTTTTTTCTGTAATTTGATTACAGTTATGCGATTAAATACTTTATAGACTATAGAACAATTCTATATAAAAAATATTGGATTTAACATCAAAATTTAACATCTACTATTACAAAGTATGCATTTCATTATTTTATTTATTTAATATGCTTTTGTCATTTTTATTAGTTTTTTTTTTTTTTTTTAATAGGTAAGCTTATATTCGGTTAGTTGCCAAGGCATAATTTCTCATTTTTGTTTATGCTTTTTAAATTAAAATAGATTTTTTAAATTGAATATTTTTTATTATTTGGTTTTATTTCAGTTAACAAAAAACTATTTTGACAAAATCAAATGTTTTCCATTGAATGTTGCTATAGCAGAAATACTCTGCTTACAAATACATCTTTTATGATTAATTTGTGTACATTATTTTAGACACTTTTCATAAGTACACTCAAAAATACATATTGATTTTTTTTTACAGGTGTTTTCACAGCATCTAGGAAATGTCCGAAAATATTGTGGCAGAAAATGATGAGTACCTTTTCTGTTTGTATATGGATACTTTCTTACTCTTTAACTCTTTACAGTAGAAAAGTTACTTACTAAAAGGATGGTTCTGTCAAAAATGAAAATTCTGTTATCATTTTCTCTCCTTCATATTACTCCAATATACATTTCTTCCATCTCTGGAACAAAACTGTATGTTTTGCAGAATACTGAGATCCCTCTTTTTAGTACAGTGAAAACGAATGAGGCTGTCAAGCTGCACAAGATGCATAACAATACTTACATGAATTACTGTACGTGTGCACTGCATGTCTTCTGATACCATACTTATACATATTTCAGTATAATTAACCAGAAATATGATTCAAGCTCAAATAAAATTTCAATTTAAGTATGTTCCACACAATTTCCTCATCCAGTTTCTTTCACAGAAGAAAGTCGCACCGAACGACACGAGGCTGAGTAAACGATGACAGAATTTCCCCTCAAGCTAAAGAGAGATGTAGAGTTACAGACTGCAGATTTCCTGCTCCGTTAGATTCTGTTGACGACCAGATAACAGAACAAAAGTCCCAATCTGGGAATTTTCCCTCCAATTCTTCAGTTTCATTACTCATTTCTCTGTGTCTCAATTTCTTCCCTGAGTAAACTCTGCAAACCTTAAGAGACATCTGGCAAGGAAACAAAACTTTGCTATTAGTTTTCCCTTAAAAGTTGTGTCTGGGTGAAGTTGAATAAGTTTACCCCCAGGGCTTGGCGAGGGTCTATTACTCTCGGCTCTGAGAACGGTACCTTACAGACCACCGGCATTGCCATGGGAATAATCCCCGCAGACAAAAGGGAGGGATCAGCAGGGGAAATCAGTGCTGTCGGTCTTTGTGGTTGGCTGGCACAGAGATCAGTCATACGTACTCTGGGTCATCAGGTCAGAGGCTTCAATCACGGCATCAGAAAAGAGTGCAGACCATCTGAAAAGAGAAGAGAAGGAGGGAGGAGAGGAGAAAACATCTTGGCCTGTGTTACTGGAGGGATGAATTATCTTTGGAGTATTTCGAGGCACCATATACAAGTACAACGATAATTGGTTCCTATAGTTTGAAAAACCAAACGCAGCTGGAGACGAGCCATTCAGTGTGTGTGTGTGTGTGTGAGTGTGTGAGTGACAGTTCAATCATGTGATGTGAGTTACATGACAGAATTCACATCATTTCCAGAATCCAAGATTTAAAAAAAAATACACTTTCTTTAAAAATCTATTTGTGTGTGCTTATTGTTGTTTTTTCTCTGTGCAAATGATCATGATAATTCCAGAGCATTTGTAAGCTTGCTCACCAGTGGATCCTCTGCAGTGAATGGGTGCCGTCAGAATGAGAGTGCAAAATGCTGATAAAACCATCACAATGATCCACAAGTAAGCCACACCACTCCAGTTTATCAATTAATATCTTGTGAAGCGAAAGATGCGTGTTTGTAAGAAACAAATCCATAATTAAGGCATATTAACTTTAAACTGTCACTTCTGGCCAGAGTCCATAATTCATAATAACCCTTCCTTCTGAGAAAAAGTCCATTCACTGTTATTTTCTCACATCAAAATCCACCAACATAGTTGTTTAGAACTGTTTTGGACTATCTTTGCTTATAAAAGGTGTTTGATTTGTGCAGATTTTCTCTCCTGATTCAGACAAGATTAATTTTACATTCGAGAAAGCAATATTATGGACAAAGGATTCATATTTTGTCCAGAAGCAATGGTTTGGAGTTAAAATAAATGAAGGATTTGTTTATTAAAAATGTACAGCTTTTTACTTTACAATACATTGCTTGTGGATTACTGTGATGTTTTTATCAGCTGTTTGGATTCTTATTCTGACGGCACCCATTCACTTCAGTGGATCCATTGGTGAGAAAGTGATGTCATGCTACATTTCACCAAATCTTTTCCAATTAAGAAACTCAATTACAGTACATCTTGGATAAGTACACTTTCAGCCAATTTTTTTGGTGAACTATTCCTTTAAGGTATCATTCTCAAACAGCAAAGAACAAGTTACATTAATAAAGTTTATATTTAGTGATTAAGTGTTAGGAATTCATTTAAATCCATATGCAGAAGCATGATAAATAACACTGTTAACGTTTGCCTTAACAAGCAAAACTAATATAAGAAACAGTTTATTTACTTTCTAAAGGTACAGTAAGGTTTTTCTGGATTCGCTACTGCTGCCAACACTTGACACACATTATAACCAGAATGCTTCATTGGTTTGGCAGTTCTGCCACCCTGAGACCCCAAGCAAACACCATTCAGTGAAACCTGATCTGGGATTTCAGTCCATTTAAAGAAATACCGAAATGCTTTATTTGACTCACATGCATCATTTGTCTCAAGCTGCATATGGGCATTTGTGTCATTAGGACCGTAAAGCCTTCAGAGTGTTTATTGTGGTGTCAAACACTGTAAATACTGTTATTTCTGGCTCCCACAGAATGAAATGAAGCTGTAAAAATACATCTAATCTTCTTTTATATGACTGTGCATATGGTTTACAGTAACACCAAACATGTGACCTCTACACAGTATTGTGTATTAAGTATGAGATCCATCCTACTAAAATACAAACATACCAAAGAAAAAAATCTTAAAAAGTTACAGTTTACATGTTTTGTGCAATAAAATATTTGGAAACCTAAACATGAACCCAATGGACCACCTGGCACCAATAAAAAATAACAAAAATACCATAGTATTACCATGTCTTTTGTTCCCTTATAGTACCTGTTTATATATATATATATATATGAATAAAGTTTGACACAGACGCACACACACACACACTAATTGGATCAGTTTCTGTTCTTATGCGGTTTTGAATGCTGATCCTGGCGTTTGGAGCCGGTCACTCGAGTTTGTGGGCTGCTTATGGTGTTAAAATAAGACGATTTTGCTCTATCCTGACTAATGAGCTGAAAACCACAGTCAGGAGAAATGTGTCAAGTGTGTGTTTGGAGGACGTTCATTCATCCATTTCCAGGAAAATCTGAGGCTTAAGAATTTGAGACTCAATGTTTGGAGGTTGAGCAATTTAAATGATCAGACACTTAAATTCAGTTACGGCTCCACTCATATACTGAATATACAGAACAAACACAAACATACACAGCTGTCAAGTGTTCTCTTCATAGCCACAATATCTGCCCCCTGCATTACATCTAAAAGGAACAAATATGATGCTTGTACTTGATAGAACATCTACATGAATTAAAACTGTGTCTCCTTTGCTCTATGAAGTTTGCCCTTTTTAAAATTGGGAAGACTTGAGTTGTTTCTAGTTAATAGTTTCCAGTATAATTAGAATTTACTCCATGTAAACACTCCTTTGTTACTGGCGTGATCATGACATTAAGTTAAACTTTATACAAACATGGTCAGCAAGTGACTAAAACTAAAAAACATTTAAGACTATAAGGTTATTGCTTTGCATATTGTTTACTTCATTGTAAGAGCCTTCCTGTAAATACAATCTTTGCATAATTTCTTCTAAATTCTCTCTAATAAATTATAAAACATTGTGTTTGTATTGAAACTGAAACATCTCTCTGCTTCAGTCTGTACTGCTCTGGGAAGAACCAGGACGAGCTGAGAGGAACAGTGCCACCTAGTGATGATTCATTCTCTCACACAACTATACAGATATGCTATTGAAAGGCCACTGAGCTATGAGCTCAATATATCTGCAACATCAATATATTAACAAATTAGTATAAAGCGTTGCTTTATAATAGAAAATTAGGAATGAAAAACAATACAGAAGCTCACTTTCTCAAATCACACACACGTACAAATTACAGTTATAAAGTGTGTTAAGTTGGTTCCAAAAAGTCACAAGTGTTTGTTCAAGTGGTTTGATATAATCAAGTTATATTTGTACTCCTTGGCAAGTGCTCATTGGCGAAGCTGGTTTTGTAGAAATGTTTGGACAGTGTGCTTGAATGGCAATTTAGAAAAGTGTTTAAAGTCTTTGGCGAGAAGAATTGATCCTTTGGGTTTTGTTATATGGCAGTTCATGAATAAATGTTCCTCAAGTCCCTCAGTACGTATAAAAAAAAATTAAAAGCTAGAAAGTGTGACTTTTTTTTTTTCTCCCCAAGAAATCCCGTTTTTGAAAGTACATCCCCCTACATCTTCACACTGACCTCCAACCTCAATACAGCAGGAACCAATTCCTCCAGAGGTGAAATGCAAGTTGTGATTGGTCGACGTTGACTGATTATTGTTTTTAGATATCCGAATCTGGACACTCTTCCTCGGTGCTGAGGAAGGGCGGACTTTTGTCGGTGGTGCCGTATGTATGGTGAATGCTGCATTCATCAGATTCAGATGATGCATCTGGGTTCAAAACTTTAGGAAGATACACCTAAAAAGAGAGAGAAAGAGAGAGAGATTCTGGTCATCTCAAAATCTATCAGGATTTAAAAAAAAATGTGTGTAATGTAAAAATGTGAAACTTGCCGATACAGTTGAGCTCTGTGAACCTTTATCTGCGTCTTTATCTTCCTCCTTAACCTGAATTATAGACAATTACATTTATGCATTTAGCAGATGCTTTTATCCAAAGTAACTTAAAATAGAGGACCAAAAGCAATATTTCACAGAGCCAACAATATTTGAAATACAATGCCAGGTTTATTTATTCAATTAGGTTTAGATTACAACAATGCACTGTAAATGTTGCTAAACTTTGACATAGAACAAAGCAGCTTACATTGTAGTTGTGCGGGCTGAGGTATTTGAAGTGTCCAAAGAAGGTGTAACTTAAACAGATAAAGATGGTCACACAGAGAACCACTAAAGTGAACAGTGACGTAGCTGCCTTGAAGCCTGTGGAGACACGAAATCAATAAATCTCCACTATATGACTCACATATATGAATACAACTGTCTGAGAAACACTGGTTTAATGAAGCCAGTTAGTGGACGTAACCTGTTCTGAGCACAGAGAAGAAATAAAGCCACATCAGGCATATGATTGGTGCAGCCAGCGCTTGATTGACAGCTCCCAGGTGAACCTGCCGATCGAGGCGGGCGGGCAGGTACGCGAAGTACAGGTTGTGTTTGTCCACCAGGTGTTTCAGCAGCAGGTACAGCAAACCTACACACACAGCCTGTGTGTTAATGTGATGTTACATTCACTAATACTGTGTGTAAGACCTTGAGGAAAGAATCAGACCGAAGGGAACGATGACAGGACAGGTGATGCTGTACGCCATAATGACCGTGAACACACACAGAGTCCATCCGTACATCGCTCCGTACTGAAACTCATACGCCTGATTCTACACAGAGAAACAAAGAACCAGAGATTACAAGTGTATCAGCAACACATTTCAGTAATCGGACTTATTTCCAACCTGATGTCTATACAGCATGATGTCAAAGCTTAATTAAATTGAAAGTATAATAAAGTTAAAATGTACGTCTAAATTCTTTATTATTCCACGTTAGTTAACATTCTGAAGCAAGTTCTGAAGCAAAATTCCAAATTCTTTTTAAAAGATCAAAAGCCACAGACGGACCTGTTTAACATATTTCCTCTCAGCAGCCGAACCTGCGAGTGCCAGACGCACAATGTAGAGCAGTAACCCTGGCAACCGCAGCAGCTCCATGCCAGAGCCCACCAGAGCCGCCGCGATCACGTAATTTACAAAGAACGCCCCCTGATCAGGTAAAAACACACACCTGAGACACAGAGAAGAGAAGATGGAGAGTCACTGGTCACAAAATCATTCTGAATAAACCATTCTGATTTGAGCAAATAAATCACCAGGGTAAATACACAAGATACTCACTCAAACCTCAGCTTCACCGCTGAATGCGTATCAAACAACTGGCGGAAAAACAAGTCTAGACTGAGAGGAAAAAGAGCACATCTGTATCTGTACACATGCTCAGTTCGGGAACATTTTAGGCCCATTGTACTCTAATTCAAAATTCATTAATTTATGGTTCTAAATGATCACAGGTGGGTGGACTTCCTAGGACCAAGTTAACAATGTTAACAACGTTATGGCAGCACAATTTGGGGGAAAAAATCTAATTGTGATTTTCTTTTTTTTTTAATTATTATGAAAAATAAACAAACATGCAAACAAAAAAAATTAAATTTGTGATTGCAATATAAAATGTGTTGGTTTTTTTTCAAATCTCCAGGCTTTCTGTGATTGTAGGGCTGCATTCTTTGGTAAAAAAAATGTTGTGATTATATATCTATATAATAATAATAGTAAAAATAATTATAATAATAACATATTAAAACAAAATAATAAAGACTACTATTGTTATATTAAATAATAAAATAAAATGGTTTATAAATATAAACGAAATAAAACAGTATATATGATAATAATAATAATAATATGTATAATAATAACATTAAAACAAAATAAATAATACAACATACTACTAATGTAAAATTTGACTGTAAAACTAAAATTTGTATCTAATAATAACAATGATAATAAAAACATTGAAAAAACAATAATAAATGCTACTTTTGTAATATTTTAAGGTGAAATAAAAAACTGCATCTACTCATCATCAACAGCTCATACCTGGTGAGGCCCAGTGAGGGCAAAATCAACACCATGAAGATCAGGAAGATGTAGAGCTTGTACATCATGCTCATATTTTCGCTGGACCTTCACACACACAGATAGAGGAGTATTATTAATGGGCTTCTGGGTTTGTGTGTGAGTGTGTGTATATTTGAGTTTGATGGTCTACCTGGTCCAGTGGGCCTCCCCCAGTGTAGAGTAATATACTATGGTGGGCAACAGGGCCGAGAAGGTCCACAGCAGAATAGTGGGGAAGAATTGACTGATAACAGCACTCTGCAATCACAACACACTGTCTTCACACCACTGCACTTCATGAGCTCACGTCATTACACATGTTCAGTCACATACGTTCAGATAGTAAATGGGCTTGGTGACATTAAATTTGTCCATGGTGGTGATGATGATGGAGGGCGTTGTGAGGAAGAAGAGGAGGAGAAAGAGGGCTACATTTAGCAGCGTAAAGCGTAGCCACCAACGCCACCAATTTATTGACAAATTCTCCCTGAAAAAGATGAAGAGAAGGTGAGAGGTTAATATTGTGAATTGGTGTTAGGTAAATTGCTATATTCTTCTCTATAAATTAAAGAAGATTGTAATATAATAGATCCCATTCCAAAAAGGTATATTGGTACATACCAGTAGATATTATACGGGTGAGGAGCGTAATTCACTTTCCATTTGTTCACTCTAAGTTCTGTGCTCTTAGAGGACGGCTGAGGCTCTCGGCCACACCCACACCTGATTCCCCCGCCCATTACTTCTCCGACCACGCCCCTTGCCCCGCCTCCACACTTCAGGGCATTGAAATCTTTCAGAATACTGTGAGGAAAGAAGAGCAACACCAAATGCAATGGTCAGGTTCCAGAAATAATATTTCTCTTCATTTAATTTTAACAGTAACTTCTAAATCTAAAAAATCCAGACTAAGAAACAGTTTTTCTTTGACTTTCTTTCACAACAGATTTCACCTTAGATTCTAGTAAAAACAAAGTGGCTAATAAGCCAGTGTAATTCTGCATAATGTTTATACATAGGCAGTTGAGTCTGAGCGTGAATCACTTACTAACTGGCCATGTACTCATTTTGCAGAGAGACAAATGCCATGCCCAGAGGATGCAGTTCTTCACTATTCTTCAGTTTATCTTCTTCCTCACGCAGAGCAGCCACCAGTGAGCTGTAGAACTCTATAGCATCAACCTACAAATAAACACACATTTTATTTATACGCCCAGAGCTTGAAAGTCAAAGGCCATTGCTGATGGTGGCAGTACTGACCTCTTCACAGCCCTTACAGCGGCAGCCGCAGCAGCACAGGTGGCTGCATGGGCGCGGGTTGATGAGCTCACGACGTCCATGGCGCTGGAATATCTTATTGTAATGCTGCAGGTTTTTTTCTGCCCGTTTTCTGTTACAAAATATTACAATAAAAATAACATATGATGATGATGACATTATGATTTTTTTTACATTTTTTTTAATTAAAAATGTTACTTGAAAAAAAACTATTCACTGAAATGTTCAAACTATTTAATTTAGCTTTATGCACTGTCCTAAAATAGCTAAGACGGAATCTTAAAAAGTACTAAATACTAAACATATTTTAAAGGAAATTATAATAAAAATGACAAAAACACATAACAGAATTATTAAAACTCCAAATATAAATAATGACTGTAATAGTGTAATTAGTATAATATAGTATAATAATATCAATAATACTGGTTCATATAGGTATCTATAAGATCTACGGACAACAAGTCAAACTGGCTTTCTTACCTGTTTCTGTTTATATCAATCAGTTTGGCAACATCATAACACAAGTTAACATCAGTCACTTGACAGTTAGGGTACGCCTCCCTGCAAACAGATATACAGTCAAGACACATTAAAACCTTTAAAGTAAAATATGTCATTTGTGTATTAAAGGCAGAAAAAGAGAAATGCAAAAATAATTTGTTTCTAAACATCTCCAATCTATCTTCCTTTGCTCATGAAAACAGATAGTCCTGGTTTTAAAATTTTAGTATAATCTTTATCTGTAATTTTAATCAATTCCTGTGAATGACACGTAAATAAATGTTGCCCCATAAGTCTTTGAGACCCCACTGTCCCACCCACACACTGTAAGCTGAGCTCATGCCCTGCATGCTGAATGGAACAAATAACATGGAGATGGGAAGGAAAAGACGTCTGGATGAATGGCTAAAAATAAAGTGAACCGTATGAAGTCTTGGAAAATCATTCCCACTTACATGAAGTGAGTTTTTATAGTCTCACTACTAGCAGCAGTGGGTACAGACCTCACAAACAGGGTGTTTCTGGCCTATGGAAAAATAAACCAGGGTCAGACTGAGACCATGTATGTGTGTGTGAAAGAGAAATGGTAGGACGGCTTACTATGTCTCTCTTGGTTCCCTTCATTTTAGAGGTGTGTCGTCTCAGCAGGCCCACCGTGATCATAAGATACAGAACTGCAAATACTGTGTGCAGCCAAAGAAGTGTATCACTGCAAAGAGATCATTTAAAATACAGTTCAAATAGACACACACTGATGCATTCAGACATCTGTGCATAGATACATACCCCTGCTTAAGATTCCCTATGGTTGTTCTCCCGAAACTGTAGGGATCATTGCCTGGAACACAGAAATGACTGAGACTTTTTCCCATCAGCAGAAACTGAAGTCTAAGAAAAGAAACTTGAAAGTATTTCATAAGATGACATCATGTGAGGTTAGAAACCACTACCGCCCTCCCAAAAACTAGGCATCATAGACTTAAACACAATGACTCTTACAAGCAACATTTAGCTATGTAAAAAGATTATTTTATCCAAAATAAATAATTATATTAAAAATTGTATTATTATATTATAACTACTTTACAAAAATACAAAAAATTCAAAAGTGAAGATGAAACTTTTCCAGTAAGATTTGTAATTTTTTTTTTAAAGGCTCTTCACTGTTTTATTCTTATAGCTGGCACAGTTCTTTCATATTTCTCTGTCAGTGTCCCTGGTATTAGTCAAGTATCTGCTTTAGAGAAACAGTAAATGGTTTATAACCAAGCTACTGTTTCAAGGATTCTTGAGATCGCGTTGAATTTTCCAGTGTACATGTGTGTATGTGTGTTAGATACCTAGCAGGTTGCCGGATAGATTGACCGGCAGGATGATGGCGATGGACAGCACACAGATGATCAAGAGCATGATGACTAGGTGCTTCTGAAATGACAGATAATGTACTGCATCCACCCCACATTTCTCCTGGACCGAAGTCTCACTGCACAGACACACACACACACACATTGGTTTCACATCAGTTTATATTAGGACTTTCCCATGCAAATTCCCCTGTTTGAGTTTAGAAAAACGTAACAATATCAACTGGTAAAATATGTCCAGTTGTAAACATGTAGCACCAAAACAGCACTTACTCCATATTGACAATAAAGTTGATCCAGGAGCAGCACCCCTACAGGAAATGAGGAAGATGTCAATGATGTCATGAATGATGTCATAATGAGGATGACGATGAGATCAGAATTAACCTTCTCATATTCGGGCTCCTCAATGGACATGGATGACGTCATTCTGTTGTAACGGCGTTTAGTAGCATGTCTGAACCTGCAGCAACAAAAGACAGAGCTCTTCATCTCACCATCCTCACCGGTTTCAGCTTCTCTATTTAAAATGATTTCTTGAAAACTTAAAATACGGTAAAAATATACAAATACTACAAAAAAAAACAATCATTATAAATAAATATTATAAAAATAACTAAACATATACATTTTATTTTTTTTATAAATAATAATTTGTCTAGTTTAACGTTGCAATTTTTTGACTCACTAAAGACTATTTGCAATAAATTATAACACTGAATGTTTTCATAGTGACTACTATGGTTTTCATCTCACATACCCTTCAGTCTCTGCGACAAGAGCGAGTCTCCCATGATCCCACAGTCTCCTTCTGATTAGAGTGAAGACTATCAGCAGCAACTGTGGGAAGATACACAGCACCATACCAACCAATCAGATCGTACAACTCAAGCAGTTCCAGCCAATAGGATCCCAACTAACTGCCAAACTTACCACGAAGAGTATGAAGTCGATCAGCAGAACGATGGGCACTCCTCCGAAATTCACCCCCTTCAGCACGGTGCTCTGTGTGGCACTGAAACAGCTGCCGTTGTCCACAGGGGTTGTGCCATTATTCACCGACACAGAGAGGCGCTCCCACCACGTGGAGGCCATCTGGAGGACAAACAGGTACAAATTGCACAATTTTATTTTTGCTGCTCCTGAAAAGATCTGTTTCTTGACACACATGTCATTAGCATCCCAGATGACTATTGATTTTTTTGTTTGTTCATCTTTATTTATCCATGGAAATCAATTAAGAATTATTTTGTTATTTACAATGACAGCCTTTCAGGAGAAGAACATGATCCTGCACATGCACACACACAAAATTAAATAAAATAAAGAAAACAAATAAAATAACAATAAAATGAAATAAAAATATAATAAAACAATAAAAACACAACAAAATTAAATAAAATAATACAAAATTGAGTAAATACAGCTAAAACAATTACAGTAGTTGTTCAAAGCACTCATTACCAATGAAAAAAGATCAATTTCCAGCAATTTCTCTAAAATATAGAATAATTTATAGGCCTAGTGTGACGATGTTACAGGTTGGTATTAAAAATATGTTTGAGATTATCTGGTGTTAGTTCTCAAAAACTATCTGGTGTTAGCCATATTTGATTCAAAGCATGAATCTAAAGCATTGTGAATTGCATGTGAGTGTAAGGATGTGAAATGTCACGTGCACTTCAGTTCAAAAACAAGAGGAAGTCTTATAACGTTATTGCATGCAAACGAAACACAATTACACAATAGTATAGATCACATGTTGCATCAGAACAAAAAAAGTTTTGGGGGATTTATGATTATGATAGTGCCTTAAAATGCTTTTTACTTAAGATCCTAGATGATAGATTACTGGTGACTGTATTGATGTTAAATGTTTGAACATTATGCTTACATTAGATATAATCCATGCTAATATTAAATGCTCTAAGAATGAGTTATTAAAGTAAGGATGAAAATATAGCCACTAGATCACAAAGTCATAATCTTTGCCGCTCCTCCCACTGTGCCTTTAAGGGGTTGGGTCTCCCATAGATTTTTTTTTTTTTTGGTCAGATTACTCATGACATCTTTCTTACTTTGTCTTTTAATGCATTGCAAAATATCAATAAATAAATAAAAACAAGACATATTTACATGAGAAGAAAAAAATTAAAAGAAAAGACAAAAACATCTGTCAGTGGGCAAAAAAATTATCCTGCATTACCTTTGAATTGTTTTTTTTCTTTCCCCAATGGCAGATATTTTCTCATTTTAATCATAAACTTAATTATGATACATTTAAAGGGTTAGTTCCCCCAAATAGCAAAATTATGTAATTAATAACTTACCCTCATGTTGTTCCAAACCCGTGAGACCTCCGTTTATCTTTGGAACACAGTTTAAGATATTTTAGATTTAGTCCGAGAGCTCTCAGTCCCTCCATTGAAACTGTGTGTACGGTATACTGTCCATGTCCAGAAAGGTAATAAAAACATCATCAAAGTAGTCCATGTGACATCAGAGGGTCAGTTAGAATTTTTTGAAGCATCGAAAATACATTTTAGTCCAAAAATAGCAAAAACTACGACTTTATTCAGAATTGTCTTCTCTTCCGGTTTGTTGTAAGACAGTTCAAAACAGAGCAATTTGTGATATCCGGTTCGCGAACTAATCACTCGATGTAACCAGATCTTTTTGAACCAGTTCACCAAATCGAACTGAATCGTTTTAAATGGTTCACGTCTCCAATACGCATTAATCCACAAATGACTTAAGCTGTTAACTTTTTTTAATGTGGACACTCCCTCTGAGTTCAAACAAACCAATATCCCGGAGTAATTCATTTACTCAAACAGTACACTGACTGAACTGCTGTGAAGAGAGAACTGAAGATGAACACTGAGCCGAGCCAGATAACGACTCGCTCACGAGTCAAGAACCGTTTCTGTCAGATGCGTCCGATTCGTGAACTGAGGAGCTGATGATACTGCGCATGTGTGATTCAGCGTGAAGCAAACCGACACATAGAGCGTCTGAACCGAACTGATTCTTTTGGTGATTGATTCTGAACTTATTCTGTGCTAGTGTTATGAGCGCGGGTAAACCGAAGGCTTGAATCAAGGGCAATCATCGCCAATAACGCCATGACGTTGAGCGCAAATAACCGGTGAACCGTTTTCTTCAACCACTTTATTGAATCGAACTGTCCGAAAGAAGTATTGGTGATCCGAAAACCAACGCAACCGGTTCTTGACTCGTGAGCGAGTCATTATCTGGCTCGGCTCTGTGTTCATCTTCAGTTCTCTTCACAGTAGTTCAGTCAGTGTACTGTTTGAGTAAATGAATTACTCCGGGATATTGGTTTGTTTGAACTCAGAAGGAGTGTCAGCCACATTGAAAAAGTTAACAGCTTAAGTCATTTGTGGATTAATGTGTATTGGAGATGCGAACCGTTTAAAACGATTTAGTTCGATTTGGTTCAAAAAGATCCGGCTACATCGAATGATTCGTTTGCGAACCGGATATCACAAACTGCTTTGTTTTGAACTCTCTCACAACAGACCGGAATGCTGAATAAAGTCAGAGTTTTTACTATTTTTGGACCAAAATGTATTTTAGATGCTTCAAAAAATTCTAACTGACCCTCTGATGTCACATGGACTACTTTGAAGATGTTTTTCTTACCTTTCTGGACATGGACAGTATACCGTGCTCTCGGACTAAATCTAAAATATCTTAAACTGTGTTTCAAAGATAAACGGAGGTTTCACGGGTTTGAATGGAACAACATGAGGGTGAGTTATTAATGACATAATTTTGATTTTTGGGTGAACTATCCCTTTCACAGAAAATGAGACATATCTTAAGAAAATGTGTTTCTCAGTAAAATTAATATTGATTTAAGAATGTTTAGATACTAGGACTGAAAAATGCAATAAAATTAAGTTTTAAAAAATCATGTTTTGTGTATCGTTGCTGCCCTATGAACTCCCATAGTTTGTGTCATGAAAAACTTGGTTTGCAATGAGTATGAACAGACTGTGAAATCAAATATTTGCAAGTGCAGAACATATTTCAGCACAGATTTTATTAAGAAACATCTCAGTAATTTCACCTGATGTATGGATGGTCGCATGATGCGTGACAAAAACACTTTCGCTTTCGAAGTTGTCATGTTGTCTTGTCATGATGCATTAGATGACTTAAACGATACTCTCCTGTCTGTTCTGTTATCAACATTTTGCATGACTGAAAACAACTTCTTCATTATGTCGAAACATATCGTTGCCAAACTGACAGCAGACCAGAACTGGCACAACTGTCGATGGTTGAGAATAAAGCCAAAAACGGATAACGTTAGCTAAACGGTTAACAAGCAACTAAACTAAATGTCGTTAGACTCGTGAGTATGACCATGAACACACAACTAAACAAACACTAAACTGACAAATACTTCGACACGCTGCTAGTGACGTCATGGCGCTTCTGCATAATAGCTGGACAAACTTACTAGTTGTTATGAACCGAAACATTGAGTGTTGCTTTCTCGCGATTTATAAATAAAACATGATATGAAACAAAAACATACCTTGGTGGAATTTTTCCGCGTCTGGACTGTGCAGAACCGGTCGAGCTGTCAGCTGAGAGTAAACTAAGTTAAGTTTACACTGACTCACATCCGCACATCCGCACATGCGCAGATACACCGATCTCCGCCCAACCTACCAATACACACAACTTTTTTTAATATCGTTGTATATAACAGATATAATAAAATTCCCGAAATTAATTGGGGAATACAGTAAATAATAAGAATCAATTATTTTAAATAAAAAAAAATTATACAAGAAAATACTAGTTTCAGTCTTTCAACTTCTAAAGTTCACATTTATGTCAGTATATGACTTGCTATCTTTGTAGCCTAATTATTTAATAATTTACTAGCAATTTCTGAATATTTTTCTGAAAATTATTTGAACCTCAAATTATTTATTCTACACTGTTAAAAAGAATGTCTTTTTAAAATGTATATTAGGCTAGAGTATTTTTTATGGATTTGCTTGTTTTGTGTTTGTTTGATAGCTATGTATCAATGTGTGCATTTCTTTGTAATAATTTATGAAGATTCTGAGTTAAACATTACCCTATCATCTATTAAGTGGTAAAAAGATTATTAGAATATGTTTATAAGAAAACACAGACAATTTCAGTCTAATCTAATTCAACGTAGCCTATCTGTGTAATTATTTATGAAATTTAGCAATTACAGTAAATTATTTTCAGTCTATAAAGGTGGCATATAAACAATGAATGTGTCCGAACCAACATGCAATAAGCTATGCAAGGTAAATGTATTATTTATCTAACCATGTTATTAGATTGCTTCAATATGTCGAAAATAGGCAAAAATGTCCAAACAGCGTCTAATTTAATTGGTGCATCCTCACTTTTGTCTTAAATAGATTAGCTCGTCCCTGCGGGGGAGAAGAGCAAGATGAAGAGAGTCTCTGAGCCTCTACAGTGAATCCCATGTGATTGACAGGGCGGATATATCCGTGCAATATCCTCCCGCTCACGTTCTCATTGGCCTCTCCGTGGCTCCATCTGACGCGCGCATTAACCCCCGCCGCGGCTGGAGAAGGGCGACGGGGTCCTAATCAGCGGCTGATTGCGGCGCGGCGCCCGGGGAGAGAGCAGCGGTGATTGGGGGTATGGAGGCTTTGATTGTTTTCAGTCAGCCTGACAGCTGAGGAATACTGTCTCTAATCAGCATAGTCAAGATACTGGCATGATGAGCAAATGAACAGTCGAGCACACGAGCGCGCAAAGCCTCGTTTAGATGATGCGCGTGGTTGGGCTACTCTAAACACGAGAAATAGAGCGTGGGGCATTAATCTGACTTACTTCTGTCTGTGCTGTGTGCGTTAACATTACTACTCAGGCTGGAGATTATTATAGAGAAACATATATTTAAACAGTGGTTGAATTATAATAGAGCGGTAACCATTGGCCAGTTTCGTGCAGTGTTCACAACTCTTCCATGAACGTTTCTGCATTCACTTTTTTTTTTCTTTTTTTTTTTTTGTTTGTTTGTGTGTGTGTGTTTGTTTACGATTGTTTAAATAGAAAGTGTGAGTTTTGCCTAAAACTAAATTAAATGCATAAATAAATAAATGGCTTTATTTTTCCAGATTGTTATTTATTTATTTTGTAAAATGGTTGCATATTATTTATAGGTAACATAAGGTTTTATATAGTTGCATGATTATTATAGTAAAAACTTTCAATAATTAAAATAAACCTTGACTGAAATTATATATACATTTTACATTTTCATTGTACTATTTTATTTAATTATATAATTTATTCATTATTAAGTCAAATGATTCTTTTATATATTGTTTTCACTATAGATTCACATCAAAACTTGTTTGTTCATTAAAAGCTTTATTGTTTTCCCTGAGTTGGACAAATAATAAAATAATATCAATACACATTATCTAAACTGATAACAAGAACATTAAAGACATTCATGGAAAGAATGTCAATCGCAAACATTATGCAACTGCTTTTTTGTTGAATTGATTAAACAGGATTTTACTGGCAAGATAATTTAGCATAATAATTTAGAAAAAATAGAGCTCAATATTATTAATGACAAAACTGAGAGTTTTACATGAGTCCACTTTAAAAGGAAACTTCTGTCAACATTAACTCACCCTCATGTCATTCAAAACCAAACAATTTCAATTCCCATTGACTTCTTCTGTATTTTTCAGCCACTCAATTTTAATCAATGGGAACCGAAAGGGTTTGACTGCCAAACAAAAAAAACTAAAAAAAAAATAACAAAAAACATAATAATAAAAATAAAGTTTAAATAAAAATAATAATACATAGTTTTAGACAAATACCACATACATTTAAATATATATTTTATTTATATAATATTTTATATAAGATTAAGATTAAACAACATATTTGCAAAACATATTGGTCCTAAAGGGGTAGTTCACCCAAAAATAAAAATTGTCATCATTTACTCATGTCATTCCAAACCCGTATGACTTCCTTTCCTCTGTTTTTTTTTTTTCTCAAATGTAACAAAAGTAAATTAGAAACTTGATAATGTTTTGGAATTTTCATTATATGGACGAAAATATTCTTCAAAATATCTCCTTTTGTGCTCAGCAGGATGTATTTCAGGTTTGGAATAACATGAGGGTGGGTAAATAATGTCAGAACGTTTCTTTCTGGGTGAACTCCCAGTAGGAAAACATTGGATAACAACTCATTTTTGCATAATCTAATAATTATGCATAGTTTATGCATGCAATAATCTAAGTTGTTTGGTGCCTACTTGTACAGCTCTACTGTTCACTGGTTATGCTGTAGTATTAACTTTTTAAAAACTAAATTGATTTGATGTAAAAAAAAAAAAAAAAAAAACTCATGCACACAATGACTCCATGATCTCAAACTGTAATCCCATCAATCGTCTGTCAGCGTTGAGCCGCTGAGTCACTCCAACCAAAGACACAATGTCACAATACCAGTCCCCTTTTAGGGGAAGTCGTGGCCTAATGGTTAGAGAGTCGGACTTGCAATCGAAAGGTTGTGAGTTCGAGTCTCGGGCCGGCAGGAATTGTAGGTGGGGGGAGTGCATGTACAGTTCTCTCTCCACCCTCAATACCATGACTTAGGTGCCCTTGAGCAAGGCATCGAACCCCCAACTGCTCCCCGGGCGCCGCAGCATAAATGGCTGCCCAATGCCCACTGCTCCGGGCGTGTGTTCACAGTTTGTGTGTGTTCACTGCTCTTTTTGTGTGCACTTCGGATGGGTTAAATTCTGGGTTAAATTCTGAGTATGGGTCACCATACTTGGCTGAATGTCACTTCACTTTCACAGACACATTACAAAACCAGTCAAAACAAACATGGCTTGTGTTTAAAACCTGCTATTTGCATTGCATTTAAGCAATCTATTTAGTTGAATTCCAAGTACATATGATTGCAAAAAGGGAAGAAGGAAGGTCAATTCTGGGAGTTTTCTCTTACCTATTTAACAAAGGAAATATTTTGCACGACTATAAAGTAGCACATCAGTGTTGCATAACAGTTGAATAATCGTTACACGCTGCTATGAGTGCACTGCATTTAGAAGAACACAAGTGATTTAACTAATGTTATGTAGGCCTTATTGTACCATCATGGTCAGTGTGTACCTTATAAATCACTTTGTATAAAAGCATCTTCCAGTTGCATAAATAGTAAATGTATTTATTGCATAATGATAATTTATTAAGGTAAATTTGAACACTCTGGAATGGGGGAAAGTATAGGAAACAGTTATAAATATTTATTTCTGAGCATTAAAATGTAGCCTAATGGAAATTACATTAAAACAAATACACATGTATATATAAACGAATAATACATGCTTCCTAATCGTTTTTCTAAATTTTTGCAAAACTTTACAAGGAGAACAACGGTTTAAAAGTAATAAGGAAAAATCGCAACGAATTGATTACTATGATTTGGGGGTCATTGTTTGCTGTGGAAATGACGCTATTACTATTACTCACCACTAGAGGGCGGCGCTGCATTTGTATTTTTCAGCCCCTAGCATATAAAAGTATAAGATCATCTCGATGTTTATAATATCTCGATAGATAATGTTGCTGGAAGTCTTCTCATATCATGTGTTGTTTTTTGCTATTTAATAATTATTTTTATCATTACCCTGTTGAAAAAAAGCATATGCTGGTTAGGTATGTTTTGAAGCATGGCTGCTGAGCACGTGATCAGCTTAAACCAGCTCATAACCATTAGACATGCTTCAAAACATAAAATTTTTCAACAAGGTAGACCTACCAGTCTGTGTAAACTATAGCTACAGTATTAATTAATCGCTATAATTGCAACAGAAATCTATGTATTCACAGTTTATTACTTATGAGTTACAGGAGCCATCTCATTCAGCGTCATCCTTCAATATGTGTATTTCAGTCAGTGTTTTTAATGTATATAATGCGTGACATTTTGACAGTTGCTCCGTCAGAAACCTCCTCTCTCCTTGTGCATAACCTTGCCAGATTACCATACAATTATCATACCATTATCATCTCATTATCTTACTGGAGCCAGTGGAATTGGGTTTAAATTCTTTACATTTGTTATTTCATTCTACACTACTGAATTTTCAGTTTGTGTGAACCATAATTGGGCTGTTTTGTATATTCATATTTTAAAAAGCATGGATTTATAATGGATGGCTGGCCTGTCTAATGCCGCTAGTTACTGAATGAAGTAGTTTAAAAATATCAGGGTCTGTGTATCGTTTAATGGCCATCCAAGTGTATTAAACACCTGCAGGTGGTCTGATATCTCTCCAGTAGTATAATTACTTTTCTGCGTCCACAGAAATCACAGAAATCCCACTGTGACTGACCTAATCTGCAATCTTTCCACAGAGGGCTGGATAAAGTCTGTATTTAGCAAACATGACCGTCCCGTATCTTCCTCTCAAAGTGACCTGGGCTTCATCTCATATACATTAGATCATCCAGAGGGGTTCATTTTTCTCCATGCCTCTCTGTTCTCCATTACAATATTAAAGAGTGTCTTACTTAAGCTTCTACTCAAGGGTGGCCGTGAACTGAAATCTTCCCCAAAGTGCTCCAATCTATCATGAGGACAACACTGGGCCGAGTGTCCATGCATCATTTTAGAGAGGACGAGGGAGGGCTGTGGGTGTAATGGAGAGAGTGAGGCAGAGCCGGTGGGGTTTTCTTGCCAGTAGGGGGGTAGCGGAGCTGTGCGCTTTAGTACACTTGTAGTGTACTTCAAATCTTAAAAATGTCTTTTTAAAAAAACAGTACTTGCAGATAATATTAAGAAAATAAAATGGCCACTTAAGTGTGTTAATAGAAAGATGTTTTATTTCTTGTTTTACATATTTAAACATTCTTTTAAAATGCAAAGTTTTAATTTAGTCAATTTTAAATCATACTTTAATGATGTTTTTTTAATGCTTTTAAATAAGTACAATTATGTGTTGACTAAATAAAGCACATTTTATTAATTACATAGTTTATTTTATATATATATATATATATATATATATATATATATATATACATATATATATATATATATATATATATATATATATATTTATATATATACTTTAAAAGTGTCCGTTTATATATAAATATATATATATATATATATATATATATATATATATATATATATATATATTTATTTATTTATTTATATATAAACGGACATTTTTAAAGTATATTATTTTCTTTTTAAAAATATGCTCTAAGTCTAGCTACTCAGGGGCCACCTAGCAAGCTACCAAAATGACTTAGCAAACTGCTAACAATCACCCTGAACCCTTTTTTATCATGGCAGCCATTGTTTTTACAGGCTAGCACCATGCACATTTTCTTTTTGTTGTTAAGGAAAAAAGAGACGTCAGACGTCACCACTGTGAATTAAGACTTTAACGCCAATATGATTGACAGGTTTCATAATATCTGTCAACGGGCCTAGGCAATTTCTTGCTCTCTGTTTGCAAAACATTAGCATTAGCGTAAGGGAGAGAAAGACATGCGAGATCAGGTCGCCGTGGTACAGATGTTTTAATTGCGTTTGTGTCAGTGTGAAACACGATTAGCGTTTCTGCTCATTAACGAGCTGATGGGCCCCTCGTTCTGACACCTCGCTAATGCGCTAACACACTAACACCTCACACATCACATTCGGATGCAAAGACTGAAACAGAATCTAATCAACGAGGACAGCAACACACACACTTAACCGCTCTGCCGCAATTAGATGATCATTTGCTCAAGTCTTTGTGTCTGAGTCTATGTTCGAGTGTAATTACATAATGGATGGTTGAATAAAGCTGAATTCTGTATGGTTTGGTATGAAGTTCTTTGGTCCCTGCTGAGGTGAGACTGACAGAATGATGCCTCGCGTGTTTGGGTTATAGCCATGCTGTATATAATTTGAATGTGATGCTATTGCTGTACTGAACGTGACCTCGTGAACATTTCCAGCTGTTCAGATGTAGATGATGGCAGCTGTTATGTTTCCAACTGATCAGATATTCAGCAAGACACAAAGTAAAGGTGTCAACGCGGACTGTTCACAGCAAGGTTCTCTTACGGCTACAAATGAACATTCTCATACTGTTAATAGAATGATAATTCAAAATTATATGGTCTTCAATAGCATTCCTAAAATGTTACATTTATAGAAAGAACTTTTGCCAAATGATATAAAGAAACATTCCCTTAACGTTTTCTCTAATGTTTCCATAACCAATGTTTTTAAAACATAAATAAACGGAATGTATTGAATGTTCTTAGAATTCTCAGGAATAATCTTTTTGTAATTTAAGGGGAAGATTAACAAAACATTCCAAGAACTTATTTTTGTTAGCTGGAATGCAAAGTGTGCGCATTAACAAGGACACTAAAGGCTCCACTGCTCATAACAGCTGGCCTCCAACATTAACCGGCTGATGTTTTTTCATTTTTAAAATATTAGAATAATGTGAATTTGACTACTTTTGAATCCACCTTCTTCTGACATGCTGTTTCCTGGGAACAATATTCACTGTAGAAAATGTTTTATGCTATTGGTGTCAGGGCGGAAGTTTAATGCAGAGAGTATGGAAATTGAAATTCAGGGAATTATGGAATTATGATTTCCCAAACAGTCCCCCGTCTGCCACTATTTGCTAATTTAGGCTAAAACATAATGTTTTGATAAAGCCAATTTCAAATTTACAGTACTTGAAATAATTTAATAAGAAATGCATTGCATTTTTTTAATTCTAAACATTTTATTTTAAACTCATAATAGTATACAACATTAAATATCAATAAATATTAAAATTAACAAATATATTTAACAATTAAAGCCACCATTTAATTTATTTAATTAGATTTTATATATTTGATAACAGATTTTTAAACACATATTTAAAATATTTAAAGTCACCATGAAACTGAAATGGACCATTCTCATTATTTCTCATTCAAGAAGCTGTTTGATGTGGATATGAGTCATAACAGAGTGCAATGAAGCTGTATTTTTGTAGGTCATCCCGGAAGTTATTATCACCCTGGCTTCCAACAGGATTTTTCCAGTGGCTTTTGGCCAATGCAGAACATAAGCTCTGTGACCAACAAGTATATGATTCTTAAACATTGTGTGCATCAAGATAATGTTCACAAATGAACAAAAATTTTATAAATATTGAAGCCTAAATAAAAAGCTAAATGTAGGCCTACTTCAGTCTTTAATAATTAAAAAACGCAGCCATCTTTTTTTCAAAACAAGTAAAAGCTACAAAATACAGGTGATACTGATGTATTTTGTGTCATAAAAAATTACATGAAAATATTTTGAGCTTGTGGTAACAGACATTATTTCAGGAAGATGGAACCGGAGGTCCTAAAAAGCTATTTACAAAAATACGCTATTCCCGCAACATTCCATAGGAGAGAAAACATAATTTCAATTTTCATTCCTGCATGCCAATTTATTTACTGAAGTGGTTCTCAGTAGGCTACTAAACAAATAAATCAAGTGATTTAGCTAACGTTTATAATGTTTAGCTAACAAAAATAAAATGGTTGTGAATCTCTAATGAACGTCAATTTAATGGCCATGTTGGGTCGAAATATCTTGCTATGGTGCATATTGCAATGTTTTAAAGGCTGTGCTATATGTCCCGAAACTAATACATGACAAATCATATATGTAAATAGTTTTAAATGCACCATGCCCATCATATTACTTTATCACACCCTGATATATGCTGCTGAAAATTATTAATGGAGTTTTGCTGAATCTGGCTTTTGTTTGGCTCGCTATCGCATCGCTTGCACCAGATTATTCACTTTCTGTGTGTCAAGCACGGCAAGAAATAATACAAAGGAGCTCACAATAAGTAGATTTGCTTCGGTCTCCGGTCACCGTATGTGTGTGTGGATGCTGCAGCAGTGTGATACGGGTTGAACACACACCCTGAAGTGGACAGATATGAAGAATGACATTTAAAACGCTGCACTGTTTGTCAGTTTTTCAGACCCTCACCCTGACTGAACGCCCCTCAGCGCCGCTGTCAATCAACCACGTGTCAAACCTGTGAGGACGAGGCAGGTATGTTTATACTGGCAGATGAGACTAAACAAAAACCAAAAAACACAAACAAGAAACGGAGAGGAGATGAAAGGGTGAAAAGCATAAAACGGGGAGACAGTGTATCATAGAGACGCTGAGGAATCAAGAGAAACCTTAGCAGCCCTTTCCTCCTCCTCTCTCTCTCTCTCTCTCTCTCGCTGTCTGTCTCTCACCTGCGCATCAGTCGTCTGCGCCGTGTTTGATTGACAGCTTGGCAGAGATCAGTGTCTAGCTGATGTGAGGGTGGCAGACCTGGAAATGCAGTGAGAGGGTTTATCAGCTGCACAGAGAGAGAGAGGGGGAGGCAGAGGGGGGCACACAGAGAAAGAAGTGTGAAAGAGCTACAGGGAAGGAGAAAACGATGAAGGGAGGAGAGAGAGAGAGAGAGAGACGAGGAGGGGGAGAGGGCTCTTTTACTGCCGGTCTAGAATGTGACCGGATTCTTAAACAGCTTTACAAAGAGTGAGAGACAGCAGCAAGCAGTTCATCAAACACATACCTGCACACACGGGTGAATGTAATCAAACCAAAATCATAAGGTAAAAAAAATACAACATGTTATTCGTGTTAATTAATTCACTTGTGTTAACTAACTAGTATGATTATTATATTTTTTTTATTGCATTATGACATTATATTACTGACAATTAAGCAAAGTATCCCTTCATATTCTCATTAATGTAATGAGGTTTTTTTCTTTGTTAGTCCCATTATTCTCAACCACAACCGTCATTAGATTATCATAAATTTAATACAGTGATAATACAGTAAAAAAAAATGTTTTTTAATTATGAATAGAAAAACAGTACATAAAAAATGCGGTACAAATAGTTGTATTTTTGAAAATATAATTACGAATATAAATGAAGTACAACAAATACCGCCATGTGTATATTTTTTGCATTACATTAATCTGGTGTAAAAACATTGAAGCTGGCAGGGAACTTGTTTAATTATCTTGAAAATGTAACATGAAAAAATCATAAGAACAGGCTTCATTATTTTTGTTACTTTTCATCATGAGAATAGGCTTTATTTTCTTTAACAAAATAAAATGACTCAATCTCTTCATTTTGGTTTGAAATTAGTTTTAACGCATGTACATCTAATCAGTAGATGCATATACTTGCATATGTGTATTCTAGTGTGTTTAGCGTTTTTGTAACATAGTACACGGGCACAAACATGCACACGCACCTGAATACATCCCTATGAGAACAAACACACTCCTGTTTCACACTAATTTTAAGCTTGTCCTAGTGGAGGGTCCTTCCCCTACAATCACAGTCTGTTTTATGGACAATAAAAGCTTTAAACAGCAACACTATGTCTTTGCTTTAAATGGCACTGTCTTTCCTTTAAACTGCTGCTTTATAGCATAAGTCGTAAAGGCTGTATAATTCAGCAGCATTTTACTGATGCTGCTCCTGGCACTCTGCCTGCCAGTCAACAAATGACGCTTATGCTGCGGAGGGCGGAAGAGAGAAAGAGAGAGAGACCCAGATGCCCTGCTGCACTGAATCACTAGCTGTGCTTAAACTCTGTGCAGTGAGACAAATTCCATTACAGAGACACACAAACCTCGAGTCGGGCCTGACACACTGCCAGAATTTTGATAAGATTAGATCTCAGATGAAATTAGTGAAGAATCATTTCTGTGCTCTGAAAACACGTGATGTTATGAATATTTCGTGGAATTCTAATCATTTGATCATGAATACTCAATATTATATCAGTATATAAATAGATTATGATTGTTTTTTAAGTGCACTGATAAATATGATTTTGTGGTGAAGTAAATGATACAGAAAAACAAATGTAATATCTACATTAAGTAATTTAGTGCGGCCAAGAATTAAATAAAAATTATAGAAATGTTATAGAAATCTTGTAGAAATTAAGAAATGTAAACTTAGAAGTATATTTTACTTGGAATTGTTTGTTATTTTTACAAAGATAAGTAGATATCAAAGTCATGATCCTGCTGTTCCCATCATGCACTTGGGCATGAATTATTAATAAGGTAAAAAAAAAAAATTCTGCTGCGAGTATTCAGGTCTCTTGTGTTCATTTGGCTACACTGAGTCAACATATTACCTTAAGAAGAATAAGGAGCTGTCTACTTGCTTGCGTACATGTTATAAGTGAACCACATGCTTTAATGGCATTTTTTTCAGTGCTATGTGGTTAGAGTAAAGTTTACAAACTGTGTGAAATGTACTTGTGTATTGCAAAAAAGTAAATTTACTTACTTTCTTTCATAATTTTATATAACGTAGTTGAGTAGATTTTGTTTAATTCCATACTTATATTGTACTTTAAAGAAAACTTGCAAAATAGAAATTAAGTAAATTTTACTTGTTTTTTTTTTCATTTAAAAAAAGCTTTAGATTTTATTGAATGTAATTTCAACTTGTCTGTTAGTTCATAAATTGAACAAAAATCTGTTTCAAATGTGTGATAATCACTTCCCATCTTGTCCATGCAAATCTTTCAGCTCTTATAAACATGAAAGGAAAGAAAACCTGTTAACTTTTACAAAATGTACATAACACGTAACAAAGTTTCTCTGAGAATGGTCTGACAACTTTACAGCTTGAATATATTTTCAATATACATTTCAAAACATATATTTTTTATTCTCTACTGTTTGAGCTACAAGCACACCTCTAAACTAAAATAAATAAATTAATTAATTAAATAAATTGGAAGATTATTGGAGCATGTTTTACAATATAGTTTAATCAAATGTATTTAATGTTGAATCCAAATTTTTGCTTGGTATTTCTTTGTAACTACTTTTGGTTTGTTAATTTGTCCAATTTTGCCTTGAAACACCTTCAAATAACTGTAAGTTCAAGTGTTATTTAGAAAATGAGTGAAAAAATGTTTCAATGGTAATTATTCTGCATTTACTGATGCAATCAATTCAGTTTGTTTTTAATGGGCTGGGTACCCTTTCAAAAGGTATAAATCATTTAGGCAGAATATGAACACTTGGGTACAAATATGTATCTTTAAGTTACTAAAATGGGTAAATAAGGTACATGTGTACATTTTGAAAGGGTACCAAACCAATCCAGCGACACCACAGCTTTTGTGCCTTTTTCTGTGATAATGAAAGATGTTTATTTGTCAATAAAGCTTAAATAATAACTCACATCTACATTATTGTACACAATTAAAGAAAGCACCCTCTTCGAGTCTCTTTCCCTTCTATTTTCCATCACTCTCTCTTTCTGCTTCTCCCTTCATCTATCCACCATTCCTTCCATCAATCGCTCGTCTGTCATGTTGCAGGAGCACCCAATCTATCACAGGTTAGAGTTCAGGGGCAATGTGACTCTGAGCATTGGAGCGTTTCCTCCATCACACTCTTTACCTCTCCTTTTCTCCTCCTCACTCCCTAACAGACAGGAGGAGTGAAGGGAGCGGGAGGTTGAAGGAAATTTTCAGTGAGTATTTAACGTTTAGTGTTCCTAAAGAATGCCAGGGTTGTTTTGTGAGCTTTTTAAAATAAAAAAGGTGCTCGCTGTCTTCCCAGGGGCAACGGCAGACATTAAAACTCAAGCCAAGTCATTACCCGGCCAGCATGCGAGGAGAGTAGGGCATGGGGGGATTCACTTTGGACAAGTGGTCTTCAATAAGTCCCAATCTTGAGATCTGAGGTTTTATGTGGGGTAGCGGTGGTGGGTGGTCTATTTCTGGGGTATTTGTGATGTTTGTGTTTGTGTTTGTGTCGCTAAAATTAATGAGATATTGAGTCGCTCACCTCTCCTCTGCCCTCTGATTCCAAATTAAATTTGTGGGATCTTGAGGGTGGGACAGCCTCCTACCTCTCAAAGCCACATCAATTACTATTGGCCGCCGTGCATGGGCGACATATATTATCCAGAAACATATACAATCACATGCACTCGTGTCTGTGACCTCACAGAAAATTCAAATATGGAGCGTGTACAGTATTTTAGATTGCTCCTGTGGCAGTTTTGAGTGGCAATCAATCAGATTTTCCAGATACATCGACCGCAAACAGGTGAGAGCAGGCCAAAGGCCGGCAGAGGGTCGGAACCCAGAACGGTGACCTCTGATAAAAAGCACAACCTCTGATTTACACTACGCCCCCAGACAGGCCTATCAGTGACCTTAGCCATGACTGCAACCATGACAATCAGGCCACTGTTGCTGTGGGAAGATAATGAGAGAGAAGCTGGTTTGTGCATCAGTGCCCTATGTACACACACACACCTGATGTGCAGAGTTATGGGTGAATAGTTCTGCCTTGATCGACCATCTCTCTCGCTAGGGATGCACCGAATATTCGGCCACCGACAATTTTCGTCCGAAAATGGCCTAAAAGTGCATTTTCGGTTTTCGGCTGAAAGACTTTTATCACCGAAACAACACGGCCGTAATGTTGTGATGACGCAAACAGAAACCGCGACCTGCACGTGCACCTGCATAGCGCAGACCACGAGCTCCCCGCGACATTCACTTCACACCAAAGGGTCTTAATAGAGAACATTCTCTCTCTTCTTATTCCTTTATTCGCAGCACTAAAGCGTCTCTTAACAAAGAGATTGAGACGGACCACGAAGTGAAAACAAAGAAAAGTAGGCCTACAGTCTTATAGAGTCTGTTAGCACACGTCTCACAGAAATGATCCAGGCCGCGCTGGATGCGGAGAACGCGCGTGGAGACGGAGAAGCGCCAAGCGCAGGAGATAGATCAGAGCGCAGAAAAAAAGACTTGTCTCTGCACCAGATGAGGGACATGCACCCTCGTTGTCTGATATGTTCAGTGAAATTCTGCAAGAAAGTGCCTCAAATAATAATAATACGTTGGCTATTTTGAAGGCTACTATATATGTGACATTATATATATGGTTGGTTTTCGGTTTCGGCCAAGAATTTTCATTTCGGTGCATCCCTATCTCTCGCAACCATTAACACAGTGAATCATCCTCTGCTGCTCTGGTACTACAAAAATTTACCTCAGTTGGCTTTATAGTTTAAAAAATGTACAGAAATCAGAAAAAGAATAAGATAAAAATCCTGATCAGAATCAGGATTAGAATCTGAATCTAAAGCAGAGTCAGAATCAAAACAAGACTCAAATTCTGAATCTGAATACAAATCGTAGTTCAAACTTAGGCTCAGGATTAAAATCGGTATCAGAATCTGGATCAGAATCAAAATCGGATTCAGATTCAAAAATCAGATCAGGATTAGAATCAGGTACAGAATGAAAAAAAAAGAATCAAAATCTGGATCAGAATCTAGATCAAACCTGAGTCAGATTCAAAACAGTACTCAAACTCAGAATCTAGATACAAATCATAAAGTCAGAATCAGGATTAAAATCAGACAAATCGGAATCAGAAAAAGAGTCAGGATCTGAATAAGAATCTCAATCAAGAGTCAATAGGTCAGAGTCATAATCAAAGCCAGTATCAGGATTAGAACCAGTAACAGAATCAGAAAAAAACTAATACATAAAAACAAAATTCTGAATATTAATCATAATAAAAGTCCGTTTTCGGGGTTAGAACCAGGAAGAGATAATAAAAAGTATAAGAAGCAAAATCAGAAATCAAAATCAGAGTCAAAATCAAATTAGGACTCAAATTCAGAATCTGAATACCATTCATAATCAGTCAGGATCAGGATTAGAATCCTGAAGCAGAAAAGGAGTATAAGATTCTGAAACAAAATCTGGAACAGAATAAGAATCTGACTTAAAATCAGAGTCAAGATAAAAGTCAGTATCAGAATTAGAATCAAGGACAGAATAAGAGTCAAAACCTGAATCAAAATCAGATTCCGCATTAAAATAAGACTATAATTATAATATTAGTCATAATCAAAGCATCAGGATTAGAATCAAGTACAGAATAAGAATTAGAGTCTGAATCAGGATTAAGATCGATAAGAATCTGTATCAAACTCCAGGCCCAAAAAGAATCTTAAACACACTCAACAAAATATATATATATATATATATATATATATATATATATATATATATATATATATATATATATATATATATATAAAAATGAAAATTACATCAATCAGGATGCACATAGAATACTAAATGTAAAGAAGGTGGTAAAAAAAACTCTGCATCGACCAGTCCATCCCAAAATTCAGCTCTACTAAGATATTAAAACAAGAGAGCTAATCTGGGGCAAACTCAGCAGTTTTAAACATGATTTACAACAGATCAAAGAGCTTTTCTTGTGTGTAAATGAACCTCAGTACAGAAAGTTCTCTTCTGAGTAATGAAAATACAAAGACTCTGCAAAGGAGAAATACACTTTTTTTTCATTCACTCTCTTTGCCCCCTCAAGATCTTGCCTTTAACTAAAGTGTCTTGCCTTCCATCCCCTCTCTCGCTCTCTCTCTCTCTCCTCACTCTTTCTCCAGGGTAATAAGTCGGCTCTCTCATTCCGTCACACGCTGTGCTACATTGATCAGGCCTGCAGGTCAAGTTCAATAGGAGCAGTGAGTGCCTCTTTTTTTTTTCACCTTCCTGAAAACAACACGCACACATACACATTCTGAAACGCACATAATAACACACAAAAATACACACACATGCACTCACATTCCTCATTCACACATACAAAGTGTTACGTGTCCCTCTAAGGAGGTCAGACTCCTGGAACGACTGTTCCAGCCTGTAAACAGCGGCAAGGCTCCCACTTCATTAACATTCAAGCACACAAACAAACAGTCAGAAACGAGAGCAGAACGTTCCAGAAAAACAGTGTGTGATGTTTGCGGGTTGACGGTGACAGGAAATTTCGCACACACAAACACACGCATGCATCTTCTTCAGTGAAGCTTCAAGAGCCACATTTCTGTTTGCATTCATTTGTATTTTAGAAGGACACCGACCTCCATGGTTGCTAATTTATCCCGAAGAGAGCGATAATTCATTTAATAATTTTTACATTAAAAACTTGGTGCTGCACTGCTGCTGTGTTTTATGGGATGGTTTTAGCATTAAAAGGAGTTAGCATTTGTTGCTAACAGTGAGGGTCGTTATGAGACACGCTGACCTCCACAGACACACAAATTAATTTATGAAGTATTCTCACAGCCATCGTAGACAACATATATTAGCACACACACAATCTCATGAAACAGCCCTCTGTCCGTTTGCACTGGACCATGGCAAACAGAGCACATCTGTTAATACACACAAAGTAATTACACTTTCATTTAACACACACACACCACTTTCATTAAACACACTCTGACTGTTTTGAGCAGAAGAAACATCTCATTAGCCACTGCTGGGAAGTGCTAGATGTGTGTGTGTGTGTGTGTGTGTGTGTGTGTGTGTGTGTGTGTGTGTGTGAACATGAATTGCTTTGTATAGTCGAATGGCACTAGCATGTCATAGCACTTTGTTCCCCTTCTGTTACGGCTATTTGGTCAATTTATCTTTATTTCTTTCCGTTTTATGAAGACAAACTGTATCGCTGCAGAGGCATTTTTCACTTCTGCTGTCCTCCCCTTAAAAAATTACCATAAACACTATAGCTTCTGCCAAAATATTGTATTTGCTCAAGATATGGTTACTGAAAATCAGCCATCACTGTCATCAAAACAAGAAATTTATAGAAGAACAATGTTTTAAGAAGTTTCCATATTAGTCTTTTGGTTTTAAGAGTTCAGGAGCAGAATCTGAATTAAAATCAGAGACAAAATTTCAATCAGAATATGAGTTATAAACAAAGGATCTGGATTAGAATCAGGAACAGAATCTGAATCAAAGATCACAGCTAAAATTAGAATCAAAATATGAGCCATAACCAAAGAATCAGAATCTGAATCTGATTTCAAATTAGAATCAAAACATAAACAAATGATATATTTATAAAACATTATTAATGACTTCACAAAGTTTCTTATGGTTTTAAGATAGCAGATATGAAAGGATCAGGATTAGAATCAGTAACAGAATCTGAATCAAAATCAGTCAAAATTTGAATCATAATATGAATCAATATCAAAGGTTCAGAGTCTAAATCTGAATCTGATTCAAAATTAGAATAAAAACACAAGTCATAAACAAGATATTTATGACAAAAAATATTGAGTTCCCATAGTCTATTAGGGTATATATAAGTCATAATCAAAATATCAGTATTAGTATCTGAATCAAAATGGGATTCAAAATTTGAATCAGAATAGTAGTCATAAACAATGGATCAGGATTAGAATCAGGAACAGAATCTGAATCAAAACGAGAGTCAAAATTACAATCAGAATCAGTGATAATCAAAGGATCAGGATTAAAATCAGCAACAAAATCAAAATAAGAGTTTGAATCTGAATCAAAATGAGTCAAAATAAGAATAACAATTGAATTCATAATCAAATGATCAGAGTTAGAAGTAGAAACAGAAACAGAGTCAGGATCAAAATCTGAGTAAAATCTGAGGCAAAAACAAACATAAATAAATTAACAAAAAAGTATTTTGAGGAGTTCCCATAAAATGTAGCTGAATTTGATATTTTAACAAAAACTATGGTTACCATCATCAATGGCAAAGATGGGTTTTTAATCAAGCATACAGAAATTGCATTATTTTTAAGTTCCTCATTGTCTCATATTAAGAGCTGAACAAGGCTGCAGGTTTCTTCAAACATGACTGTTAACACAGAAGAGCAGCTTGGTCATAACTGAGACAGTGACTACGTTTACAAGCTGTTAAAATTCGGTTTATGGTCGGGTTAAGGTCACTATTCGGGTTTCTGAAACATTCGGGATAACCCGTTTACATGTGTGAGCAGAGAGAGTTACTCCTGTATACATGGAATGTGTAATCAGTCGCCAATATCCTGATGTAAACGGCGATGCACGGTTAGCGTCTGGACGTACGGACAACAAGACGCAATATGCGTCATTTCCGATTCTTCTTCCTGTATCCAAAGACAACAACAACAACAGCAGCAGCAGGCGGATAATGAATAGTTTGGGGCAGATAGCGATAGTCTTTGTTTGCGCTTTGCCGCTGGTACTGATCCACCAGCAGCACTTGACACTACTGTGCCTCATGGTCTTTATTAATAGAACGAGAGAAATTGAGCAAGAGATGGGAAATGTAGCCGGAGCTGTGCCACACATATCCACGATACCCGTTACCACCAGAGCCCCCCGGACACTCTGGATGCTATACTGCACGCAGGTTTTTTTTATGCGCCGTCTCTACTCAAAAGACCAAGATTCCTTGCGAATAGAACATGCGCAGAACACACATTTTGATGGGGATATGCCGAAACGCGTTTACAAGACCAAATATTCGGGTTAGAAAAGGGGTACCCCAGGTATAATATCCCGGTTTTTAAAAACCGGGATATGAGTATATTCCGGGTTTTTGCCGGTGTTTACATGGCCGTGCGCGACCGGGTTATTGCTAATATTCCGGTTTTGAACAGGTTATTGGCTGCATGTGAACGCAGTCACTGTCGTTATATTCAATCTATCAACTGCCAGGATGTGTTTCGAATGTGCATTATGTTTACTTAAATCTAATAAAACAGACTACAACTTCCTAAAATGAGGCCTTTTTAGCATGACACTAGTAAAGGGAGTTTTAGGAGAGGATGGAGGTCTAAATGGTTGCTATGGTGCCACAGGGTTGTGGGGGTCACAGCTGCAAGAGACAGCTTTAGGAGATCGCTAACAATTGGGGGTCTGCTAATCACACACACGCACACACACACACACACACACTCACTTATAGAGGCAGCTTTAAATGAAGCACCAGTGCCAGTGCAGAACGCTTCACTCTTAGCAGGAATTCTGTGAGCAGCCACTCAGCCTTTCTCTGTTTCACCCCTTCATTCTGCAAATCTCTCACCTCTAGCCCCTCTGTTGGGCCAGCAAACCCCTTCACAATCCCACCCTCCCACTCGCACACACACAAACACTTCAAGATGTCCTTGGTCCTTTATGGAGGAGGACAGATGGTGTCCTGCCTTAAACCACTCAATTCTTTTTTCCCTTCTTTCTCTATTTTGTATCTGTTCAGGAAGGGGGAGACAGGCTCTTGGGAAAGTGACCTAAATGTGGTGAACAATTTAGTGAGGCTTGAGTGGATAAAGAGAAAAAAATGTGCATTAAAAAGATGAATTTGATGTTTGTCACAAACTTTTTTAACCATGCATTTAATGTACAATCATATACATATACGTATTTGAACCCCCACTTACACACACACACACACAACAAAGGCCCAAACAAAGGGGTATTATTCCTTTCTAATGTGTAGTTGGACCATTTAGTGCTCCCTAACATCTAAACACACACACACACATCTTCCATTCATTCCATCTCCGCTGTGTGACTGGAGTTTCACTGTGTTAACCTGTGCTGGATGCACAGATTCAGCTCTTCTTCAGCTGTGAGTGTGGCCATCAGTGTTCAACTGGAGAGATTAACAGCCATTTTAACCCTTAGTTCAGACAGCTGTATTGATCTGAACTGATATACTTCTATATAAATCCCAGCAAGACAAACCAGCCTTGAAATCTGGGTTTAATCTGAGGTTAGCCCAGCTATATCGATCCACGAGGACTTTCAAAATTCTCCTGTTCTAGAAGAGTTTTCTGAGTTTCATGATGGGAGTATTAATGTTCTTGAATCATGGGAATGTTCTGATGCTGGAGTTCATATATAAAGAGAGTTCTAATGAGTTTATACATTAATATGTCTATGTTGAACAGAACTTTACTTATCTAGATCACTGGAATGTTCTGAAACCTAGAAGATTTGTAATGCTCTAGAATGGTACATGTATCAAATGGTCTAGAACACTGAAGATGTTTTGATGCTAATATTTACAGATTTTACTAAATTTTACTTAAACAGAATATTATTGTTCTAAATTATTAGAATTTTAAGATTCTGAGGCTAACCATGAGGCTATCAGTGCAGACATAAGAACATTTCTATGCTGAAATACATATATTGCAAATACAAAAATGATGTACAGTCAGCTGGTTCCATTAACATGAAATACTGAGTTTTAATTTAGCTATATAGTCTCTAATTCCATAAATTTTACTACATTTAGTAATTATGAAAAATAATGTAGGAGCAGCAAAAATGTTACAGTAATATACAATATAGTAATATGCTAAAGTCTTCTGAAGTCTTCTGCACTACAATCCCTAACTGAGATAAAAGATGGCGCTAGTTGCGATTGTATTACCCATTTCAGTTGTGTAAATTTCTGATATTCAGAGTTGTATTGGACGACAGTGAATATTACAAAACATCAGACCAATGAATTGAGCTTCTGACCAATCAGAGGCAGAGTATCCTCAAGTTTAATGTTTAACTTTCTAGCTACAATCATGAGGTTGTTGTAACACTGAGGTTCAAGCATACATAACAAAAGATCATGTGCTTGTATTTGGAAGAAAATTTTAAACCACAGCGACCCTGAAAACATGACATATTTATACTCTCACATCCTCAAAGAATAGATCAGGATGCAAAACGAGCAAAACACCCATGTGGATTTTTAATGGTCTGTTGCAATGGCGGTAAAATCCAATCAGCCATTAAACTACTAAACTCTTGCATCTGAGTCAAGGAGAAAAAGAGACTTAAGTTTTATTTCCATCAAGTCATAAAAGTTCAGGGAACAGGGGAATCAATCAGCGCTATCAGGCTGCGAGTTAGCCGCCTTCCAAAGATCATGGACAATCAACTAAATATCTTAATGACTTTGGATTTGCACATTACAGTTTTATCATAACTGCCTAAGCTTCTCAGACAAAGATTTACACCCATTATCTAAATAATACCCCTAATTAGTGTGTTCATTATATCTTCCCACACAAAGCCAGAGACACAGATACCTCTGGATTACCTTCTTAATCTGATGATGCAGTGTCATTTTCCCACTCACTCCAACCAGCGCCAAATTTTTGTCACAATCAGGCAGAAAACACATAATCCTCACAAATGCTCTAAATCAGAGGAACATCGTAGCAAACATGGAGCTAAAATCTGAATGCTCAGACCATAGAAGGGATAGAAGCATGCTGGAGCTTTAATCATAACCCCATTAAATCCAAAACCCTTTTGAAAAATACATATAGTTTTGTTGTAATAACGGATGTACCTGCCGGGCTTCCAAAGTATTCATATTTAAACAACTACCTAATAAAAATTAGAGAGCTATTGGGTGTAAGAGGAGAAAAAGCAAGAGGGAAATATTATTATTACTATTATTAATATGATTTAAAAAAATTATATATGCACTGAGCATAAAGTATACAGAACCTTATTTTAGCTATGATATTTAATATAAAAATATATCTGATCGTGGGTTTTCAAAGAAGTGGTTTTAAAATGTATTAGATTTTAAACATTTGTTCAGTGAAATATTGCAAGCACAAGCATTAAAAAAAACAGTACTCTTCAGATTCACTTTCACACCACAATGTTTTTGAAACGGGTGGTTTCTGAAGGGTTTGAACTAATGTGATGAGCCGGTGTTTCTGCGGCATGTACGTGTGAGAGACTGTGTTTGGGGTGCTGTTGACCCTAGTTTTGCCGTGCTCAGTGGGGGCCTTAATACAGAGAGCTGAAATGCCCCTCTTTTATAAGAAGCATAATAGCCATTCTCTCACAGCTGACCAACACAATCAAAGGGAGAGGAGGCATGTGGGATTACAGATTTAACGAGCCCTTTGTGCAGACTAATTACATGTGAATGAGGGTCTGTAGGAGCTCTTCCACCCCTTATATCTACCACAGGTGAACCCCAAACAAACCTCCCACACACAGTCAAACTGACAGAAAACACACCACAATGGAGATGTATATGTACTGTATGACATAAATTGCAATCAATTTGTTTTCAGTGCATTTTATTGAAAATGCAAAATACTGAAGCAATGAAAAATGCTCAAAGATTTTTCTAACAAAGATTACTGATGTTTTACCAAACAAAGATACCATTTCAGTTTTTTACTTTGAAAATGTATTTCGTAGTTACTGGCCACTTCTTTTTGACTATGTATAGCCTTACTAACAATTTCTGAATAAAAATTGTTACTATGCCAAAACAAAAAAAAATTCAGTTGAAATGTATATATTTTATGTTTTTATATTTATTTATTTTTAATTTATTATAATAAATTATGGGCTTTATGAAATCATGGACAGTTATTACTCAGTGTTACCAGACTGTTCTATTCCTGCTATGGAGAAGAAAAAAAAGTATAAAAAGAAAAATCCCCAGGATGATCATGTTTTGAATTGGAACATTTAGTTACTCAACAGTCCTATCTAATTAAGCCATGAGAAATTAAATAACTCCAGCACAGGGTCGATATAATTACTTCTAATTTATTACTCAGATTATTCACCACTAATTCTTATTCTCTCAAATGCAGATTGGAGGAACTATACCAGAGAAATAACTGTTTAATAATAATAAACGCTAGGCCTTTTCATCCCTTTAACGGGTCTAGCATCGTTTATGCGTTATTAGGGTGTGTAATTGAACAGCCCATAGTTTGCATATTACTTTATTAAGCTAATGTGTTTTCTGCTTGGCCATGCACGACTGTGTTAAAGCTTCTGAATCTTAAAATTACAACTCAATTAACATGACCGCTCCTTGCATTTCACCAAAACTCATGAGCATTTGGCACTCAAAATAAGTATCATGGGACCATCATGCTTTTTTAGACATACTACTACTACCATGTATTTTTTACCATGTATTTTTTTGCAGTGCACACAGAGATGCATTATAAATAAGTGCAAAAACATTTGTGGAGAACAGTGGATGTGGGTGCATGTTTACAAAAGGCCAGGGCTGGGGTGGAGGTAGAGTCTGCCATTCACCTCTCTCTGGCCCTGCGGCCTTGCGCTGCCCTGTGTGTGCTTTTCAGGCTTTCAAATGGGCTTTATGTGCACAGGGAGAGAGAGAGAAAAGGCTCGAGCAGCTGTGACGTGGGCGGCGTTGTTTCATTCACCTCTCGCCATGGCAACGGACAGGGTCCTGAGAAATATGCCCCCTCCTTGAGCCATGAGAGAGACACAGAGAGACTCTGAAATCCCATCAGAAAACAGAGCGCTATTATTTCAACCATATAATAATATAAACAAACAGAATTATTATAATGTCGAAAATCATTATTAATGCTCAGATACTCATTTAATAAACGTATACACTGTAATGATGGAAGTCTATTATTGTTTTTTTTTTTTGCCTTATTTTTTTTTTTAAGTAAAAAACTATGTCAATGTGTCAATAACAGCTGTGAGCTCACTGCACCTTTTTAACCATTTTGAATTGAACTTTAATGAAGAAAACTAATATTTGAAATATAATTTTAATGAAGAAAATTAAGTT